>NW_026866068.1:0-18277 GCF_026571515.1 Ruditapes philippinarum | reverse complement strand
AAAGAAAAAGTTGATGGTCCCTGACCCTGTTGTATTAATCACAACATCTCATCTTAACAAAGATAATAAAACATATACAGATCTTTTCAATTATTTTTAGTATATGTGATCTACCGCTGGATATTCATCAACTAAACAATCTAAAGTGATTTCTTTTTTGTTGCGGACCGAGTTGGTTTAGGGCCGAGTGGACACTTATCTTATACCTCTTCGTACACATTGATAAGATAAGATAAGTTTTGTTTCAAGTCGGCAAGTTTTCAACAGTACAACATAAGCTCTTAAGGAGCTTTTATAACCGACTGTATATAACATAAAGTATAAGATCAACAAAGATAAAACAGCTACAATAAAACAAGAAATATCTTAAAAAAAGATAATCGGCGTAAATCCAGTGCAAAATGTCTCATAGCTTTAGAATATTTTCAAAATTAATGATATTTATACTTTATAATAATATAAATGTCTAAATTGAAATATATTTGGTGGTTACAAGTATAATCTATGACAGTTGTCTAAACTTAGCTGAAACATGTATGCTCCTATAATGTCAACAAATTAGTCATGTTATTATAGATGCTAGAAGCTTTTTTTGTCACCGTGACTTTTGACTACTGGTTTCAAAGTCAATACCAGATAAAAACCAACCACACTACTAAATTTAGAGACTGCAAAGGCCACAATCAGCTGACAACTTGTATTTTATTGTTAAATAATATTAACTTATATGTATCTGACCTTCAATTTGTAAAAGCACTTCTGTGCATAAAATGCTGCAATTATTAGGTCATGATAATAACTCCAAAATCTTTTGTTGTTTATATCTTTTATTTATGAAAGAATACAAACTGTAAGAAACAATCAATGGAACATATCAACTCTGAACTATACTATTTATTATGCCTTCTTATTTATCTGGCAATGAAAATGAATAATTGAAGACTTAAATCAAAAGTTAAACATAACCTTACTAGTAAAATTTATAATTATGTTTTTTATAAAAAAAGGATTTCTATTAAAAATTGCACAGCTTGACTAGTATTTTGTATATACTAGGGGTATGAGGTGGAGGTACTAGTTAAGCCTATTGGCATGGCTACGTGTCGTATACCTACACAGGTTATATTTTACAATGTACTTTAAATGTGGAATGTAAAATATAAATGTTGTACCATATATACAGAAATATATCTATTTATCTTATAATAAGTACTAAACTCAATTTTGTATAACCCATCAATGACACTGATTATCAAGTGAGACAGTTACAGATAGAGGTAGTCAATTGGGGTGTATTTCGGTAAATTTACCTACCGGTGTAAACAAACGCCGAATAACTATGAATAAATTAATTTGTTGTTATTACGCACAAAAAATAATACTTAAAGTTTTGCGATTCTTTATGATAATGTTGCATTTTAAATATATTAATTTTCGCAATTCATATCAGCTCTGGAGAATCTTTTTGTTGATCAAAAATATCGTTCATTTTCATAGAAAACAGAAAAGCTACGACAAATAAAGTACGAGTGAGTAGTAATCGAATGTTTAAGTAAAGGCTGAAAAACAAAAAGTTGGGTTTGTTGTTAATATTATCAACAAAATAAATTGTACATGAAATCATATGTACTCTATATTTTTGTATTTTGATATATCTTTGTTTTGGTCATATCGTTGTGATATTTAGTTAACGATTGTATAAATATTTTAAATACAACTTTATTCTTAGAGACAAGTAAACTAAAGATTACGAATTTGTCCTTAAATTTCATAACAGCCAGTCTTTCCACCAATGAAAAACACCCTCTTTTAGCTGAAGATTTTGTAACTAACAATTTCATTTGTTACAAATCTAGGTCAAAATCCATTTTAATACAGCTACGCCGAAAAATGATTAGACATGATATATATACATCACATACATAAAATAGACCTTTTTTAGATATTTTTATAAAAATGAATCAGATGGTAAAAAACTAAATGATAGTCAGTGTTCCCATTCACGCACAAATGTGAATTCCGTATAATTTAGAGTCACCGTACCAGTGCCCAACCAGTTTTTCACAATATCACATAAAAACTCTTACAGAACAAAAAGTTTGCCTGGAAACTTATTTTTGTTACTGTGACTCTACAAAAATCACAACTAGGTGCGTGCATGCACGTATGAAAATTGAAGTAAAACTGCCAAAAAAATATCCGCAAATTCGAAGCACAAATCAATAATCTACTCACAAATCTCTGAAATTATCCGAGGTCATAACTTGGGTTTCCCAGCTGTGCTATTTTTAGCTCATGGACTGGTTTATAATTTTTAATGACGGCTTCGCACGCTTTGCTCATTCTGGGACAATTTATTTTGTTTATTTGTCAAAATCGCTGTATGAGTATCCGATACTTACAATTTCTTCAAAACAGCCTGATATTTGTGTCAAATAACGAAGTCGAAACGGGCATTTCAATCTGCTTGAATAAAAATGGCGTCGTTGAAGAGCCAATCACGTGATTCACTCGCGCATTTATATAATTTCTGCGTACAGTACAAATTTAAACTAAATTGTAATTTTAATTTTCAATACTTTAATACAATTATAAATGTATGACAACCCCTTCTATATTCAATGCATGAATGGATTTTCTAACTTGTAACTGAACATACGGAACTATTTTTTTTCAATGAAATTCGGTTTGCAATAAGAAATAGTCCGGTAGATGGGTGGTTATACCTTTGTGTCGATTTACAATCGACACAAAAATAAAGAATAATAATGCCTTTAAAGTACGTTGCAAGTTTAATTTTGTATGATTCAAGCAATTCACTTTCGATTTTTAACCAAGATTGTTCCACGTCGATGCTATTCTCGAATTTAGAACCGAGTTGTAGTAGTGTGGTTCCTGTAAGATTATGACCCTATGGTTTATGTATTCTTTTACTCCTACCACCACCAAACACGAAAAAAAGGAAACTCACAAAAAATTGTGACTCGTACTAATAATGAATAATTGTCATTTGATGTTATTGTTATTTTCAAAGAAAGATGCTCCCTTTCATAGTTCGAAATTTGATAAAAAGGTAGGTAAAAAGGAAGATTTGAAGTTAAATCATAATTAAATTTATAGTCTGATTACTTTTATCTAAAATATTAAATGCAGCTCAGTTATAAGAGGAATTATCTTTAGGCAAACTGTGTTTGTTAAATTTACTAGAAAAGCACAAAAAGACATTTATTTCTGTCGTTGATTTGTACTTTTTCCAATTAAACAAAAGCAGTTGATATACATTTTGAAGTTCAAAGTTTATTAACTTAGGGTTTAATATTTCACAGGGTAGGGAGACTAATAAATATCTTAAATTCTTAATCCAAGTCAATGTTTCAAGTAAAGTGGTGGACGAATTGTTAATGTGTCTGTCTATCGTCCCAAGGATCATCCCTAGCATGATAGGTTCGAACTTTACTTTGGTTATGAGAATATGTCTTCATTTAAACCCAGTTCAGTTAAGTAAACACAAAACCAGACTTAAAAGGTGGTTCAAACAAGCTTAAAGTTTTCGTTATGTTCGATCTCACATAATTATATTTAAACTAAGTCATTATATCAGAATATAGCATTCATTTTCATTTCGATTACATGTGATGATAAATAGTTTACAGGTTTCAGAGAGTGTTTAGGCAAATTGTGCCTTAACAAAAACCATTATTTTAAAGACATGGGAGCATTGAAAAGCATATTATCTGTGGATCAATGTTTTACACAGCTTTTAAAGGCCAGGTAATTATTTCTTTTCCGCAGAAGTAGATATTATCTATCCCAATGTATATATAGAAGAAGGCTAAGTGTGGTATAGAATATTGGCAGGCGTGTCGGTATTCTATTGTAGTTTTCACCCGATTTTGGATTAACTGAAAGAATGACAAAATGGAATGATTAAATGGAATTTTCGGGTGTTATAAAGTAAGTTTTACAAATCATAGTATTTATAGTAAATCAAATTTCTATTACGTGTAATTAGTTTAACGTTTTTACACGCGCAATGTTTAATAACAACAGGGGTCACTTACACAGTTATGACCGGTGAGTCAATATTTTAACAATGAAACTTCCCCCCCCCCCTCATTACTTATTCGAGAGTAATTTTTATTTCGCAGACCCATATTCACAAAGCTAAGTGACCCTCTCTCAGTACGTTATGTGACCATTTCCTTCTAAAAGAAATATCGGTGTATAATTAAGTCAGGAACTCATAAACTCAATATTAGAAATAATTGTCAAATCTTATGTATCACCAATTGTTCAAGGGAATAGGGAGTATGTAGTGTATGCGCAGTTTGTCCGAAAAGTAGTTCAATTTATTGAAACGCAAGTCTTTTATTTTATTCATTTCGTCCTTGATCAGAAACTAGAGCACCAAGCCTTCTATTATTTCATTTTCCAATAATATTTGTCAATTTTTTGAGTGCAAAACTTTCAATATTTTTATCAGTCTGTCAGAAACCACCTCCATGGTCGAGGGGTTAGAGTCGGTGACTAACATTTCAATGTATTCCCTCTACGTAAAAAATAAAAGTACTTTTATAATATAATTGATAGTGGTTTTTGTCAAGTTATATATATATCAACAGATGTTTAGAAAAGGGTCAAATTGCAAACAACCCTTTAGTTCGGTCATATAGCCTGTCAAGAGTTTTTATAACGAATTTCTATTACAGCAAACCTCCATTTCTGGAGTGATAAGGTAAGATTGCTTCATAAATTGAAGCAGTTGTGTATATAACACTATATCAAACTCATGATTATTCCATGATAAGCGGCGTTACAAGCTGACAGCATTATAATGGATAATTTTCAAGTATAACTATGACTATTAAAACGATACTTAATGATAGTGGCATTGGTTATGATTGTTGTTTGAAGAGTACACTTTACAGACGGTGAATATAATATACTTGTGTGAAATGATTTCTTTTATCGTAGACATTATGGTAATATTGTAGTATGTTGACATGTAAACTTGTGATTGTTCTTCAAATACTGTGATTTATATGATAAAAAACTTGTTTGATTTTTGTATTTAAAATTTTTTCTTATTTTGATATAATTTGATAAATATTAATAGGCATTGATTTTTTTTTGGAACATATTTTTTCTTAAATTTTTCATTTTGCTTTAATTTTTAAAGTTTGGTTTTAGTTTAATTTATTCTGAATCTATTTTTAAGAAATTTTTCGCTACGGTTTTTTACACCCTTTTTCATTGTTTGGGTTTTTGATGCGTGGGGAAACCCACACATGCCCATGGATTTTTTTTTTCTCAAACGACAAAACCCTGTTAATTTTAAAGCCGAACACCGCTTAACAATATTTTTTGACTATTTAAAAATAAGGGAACAAGCCCTTTTTTAGAGATTGTTCCGCCACGATTTTTTGAATTTAGCTGTCCCATTTTTCCACCCTTTAACTTTGGGATAATTTTAAAAAAGAAAAAGATAATAAAAATTGTTTCACCTAAAACATATTTTTTTTTTAACAATTTAAAATTGATTTTAACGGGGTATTGGTTACATCAATGCCCAAAACTAATAAACCCCCTACCCTTTCTATTTTTAAAATGTATTGGGCCCTTTAGAATGAATCGTGCTAAAACGTTCTTGCGCTGTTTTTGGAATTGATATAATTCAATCAAAAATATATGGGAAAATAGGTCTTACCCTGATAAGATGACTTTTTATCAAAATAAAGAACACATATTAAGAAGGAATAGAAAGTCGATGAAAAGCTTCCCGAACTTAAAAGGCTTTTTTTATTCCCGTCAAAAGGAGGGAAATTACCCATAACCCTGTTATTTTTTTTAATACTTTGCTTCAATCCTTCTTTAGAAAGGACTATATCACAGCGTTAAATATACATAGTACTAGCAACCATTCTTAAATAGATTTAAAAGTAATTATACTATAGATATCGTAAATACGTTTATCACATAAACTAAGGTGCAGGTGTGTAATAAAGTCATTTAATAAAACGATATTACATTACGTTATTTCCGTTATAATTTATGCAAAGATAGCGATAAAGCGCCTTTATGTTAGTGTAAGGCCGGTATTCCATTCATACGGGAGCGCGACGTGAACGTTTAACGTGTGCGTGAAACATGAACGTGAGGCGTGAGTTTTCACGCCCCCACTATTCCATTCATCCGGTTAGCGTGAAAGCAATTGTTTATAAATATGCTTGATAACTGGGTATTTTTAATGTTTTCATGCAAAAAAAGAATGTTTCAAGTCATCCGTAATGACAAAAATGTAATTGTTGAATTATGTTATTTCAACAGAATTATAAGCATGCTTGCAAAAACTATAACACTTAAATTAACATTGTTCTACAACTGAAATTAATTTATGTTAGGCGTACTTTCAAGCCAAGAATGTTGAGTCAGCAATTGTATGCAACACCGGTCTTTGATGCCTGTGTCCCTGTAATCCTTTAGGGACTTGTCGTACAGTATAGGGCATTTCCTAATTGCTTTAATAAGTTTTTCTGTTGCATTTGGCATAGACAAAGGACCTTTCATTGTGGCTCCTCGTCCGTGAATGCCTTGCGTGAACGCGAAAAATCACTACATGTAGCGATCGGTTTCACGCTCGCGTTACACGGTCACCTGTCCTAATTTTAACGTTTCACGCTCACGTCGCGCTCACGCTGAAAAGGAATACATACAATAGAAAATCGTTTGTTTGATTTTTCACGTTTGCGCTTCACGTTCACGCTACACGTTCCCGTATAGATGGAATACCGGCCTAACACACGGCACGTCAGTGAAAGTGGATCACTAAAATTTTAAACCGTCCTTATTTTATAAATGTGATAAATAGAATATTATATTCATGTTGATTCATTACTAAATTTAGTAAACTCGTTGAATAAAACATTTTTGCTCGCCAGATGATTTGATTAAATCTAGTATTAAACCTACACTCCTTCAATATCCCCTATACATAATCAAAGCCCAGAACGCGCTGAATTTGTTTGGGTCTCAGAATGTCAGAAAGGTGAAGGTTGTGAGATTATAAACCTATTTGTTTGTAAAGTGTCAAATTCTGTTTCCAGTGTTATAAATATAGTAAATTGGCTATAAGACTAATTGCAACAATGATATTCAATTTAATGTTTATTTGGCTTAATCAATTATAAAACAAACAAACAAACAAAAACAAACAACAAAAACAAAACATGAGTTGCCTGAACTGGGATTTGAACTCCGGACCTTTCGCTTTTAAAGCGAGCTTGTATACCCCTCGTTATAAGATAACAGCCTGAAGAATACCATATTATTCTTAATTAGAGTTTGTAACCCTAATTAATGTCGATATATTTTGTTCAAGGTAAACCTGTTGTTTGATATTGATGTAAATAAGCATGGAGCTGAATATAGGCATGTATATATATAAGAATAACACAATGTTAGAAATCTTCGACCAATCGGGAACTATTTTTTCGTTACGAAAATTAATTAGCCCTTAACGCAGTGATCTCCTCTTAATTTTTCGGCGTTAATGTACATATAAAGGGAAGTAACCGCTTCGAGGAGTTTGGACTACTTTCGGCATTTGCAAATAAGAACATCAGGGTCTGAAATTTCGCTACCATTATTTTTTTGGTCTGACGACCCAAACAAGTAAATACTGTGATAGATATTTTCACAGAATCACATATAAGATAATTGTATACGAATGATTGAGTTTAATCAATATTGGCCGTACTTGTACTAAACTATTTTCAATATAATTATAAAAAAAATTATTATTCTGTCATTAGTGCGACTGAACTTGTATGAGTACATTACGCTTGTATGGTAGTGGTAATACTTGTATTACTATGATGTTTCTTGTATTCATTTGATTAACTTTCTTTGAAATTTACCATTCTTGTATAGTACATGTACTTTTTTGTTTTCTGTCAGAATAAACACAAAGATAGAGTTCTTAATTTCATGTAGCACTTTATTTATAATTTCAGTAAAATTGTAAATTGGTGGTGGATATTTCGTAAATAAGGTTTTTTAAATTATTCATTAACTCTTTAACATAAAGAAACACCTGAAACAAAACAGTTACTTAATTGTTCAGTAATTTGATCAATGCTTAAATTATTTTACTGCCTAAGAAAAACATATTCTTTTAAGGGTTGTGTATCATTTCTGGTAATAATTGTGTAAACCATGTCATTTCTTAAGATGAAATGGGTTAGATGACTATGACTAAACATAGTTTTCTTTGAAATGCATGTAATTTATTCTAAAATATTACCACGACCAATACGAAATACTACTGTAAAATCAATTTGATCATGTTAACGTTAACTTTTGTTGTCATTATAGCTTGTTTGATTTTCTGGAATAAACTTGAATGCTCAATTTCCTTCTTGTGCATTTAAACCAGAGAGATGATGTTGTATTTGTCAGTGGTTTAGTACTGCGACTCGGAATTCTATTTGAGAGAATACAACCTTTGGTTCTTGTGCCTTGCATCGACACCCTGGAAAGCACTGTATATATTATGTTTAAAGCACTTGATTGAGTGATTGAGTAAGGAATTAGGGTCAATTTTGCATTAAAATCCAAAGTTTCGAGCCTAATATTTCTAAAACATTTCATGTTATAAGAATAATTTCGTATTGTCTTTTTTACTTTCATAAAAACAATGGATACATTTCATGCAGTATTACAAGAAATATTTTCTCATCTCGTTCTTTTGACATCTGAAGCAATTGTCATGTTGCCCTAAAGTTTTTTAGTTATCATATACATAGTTGATGAAAGATAATTTATGTTTCGAAATTGATTTTGGTACCTTTCTGTCATTTCATACAGTGTATGTACAGTATATTTCAACTTTTGTTTTTTGTCCATCTTGAAGTCTGTTGGTATAATACAGTTATTCCTTAAACATTTTAGACTTTTAACCCTTTTTTGAAGGAACCTCATAATGTCAACTTGTACACAAATTGGACCTGTACCGACGTCAGCCCCTAAGGAATATCAAAGAATGTTATCGCACATGTAAGTTTTTCGCTGACTTCACTTGAAATGTCAATAATAACAAGAAATACACTAATGCGTTCGGGGTTATAAACATTTTCACATTTACTTGATAGAGAGGCATGTGTCTGTGATGCCAGATATAGGTCTTATCGGCAGCTCGCAGACGAAATAACAGTCCTAAAAAAGTTGCCAAGTACAATGTAAGGATTATTATTGTTTTTTGCTTTCGGGATGTACGTTTTTAACCGGTTGACTACTGTGGCTAAAGAAGATAGCCGTAAGTTGAGTAGCCAACAAAGCTGACTGCAGAAAATATTATATCGCACCTTGATAAAATTTCTGAATGTTCTAAATGCAAAAGTCTGACAACACATCGCCGTTCTATAGCAATTCGTAAGCAGTTTCGGTTCTAAACATATGAAGATACCCCACTAACCCAATAAAACGATGGAACGGTGAAAGGCTGATGGTAAAACAATGAAGACTACGACAGCTTTTGAAATAAAATTACTACTTGTCTATTGAATGGTTTATTTGTACTCGAAAGGGACACCAAATTTAAGCAAAAGAGAAAAAGGTTTGCTGATAAAAACACAGAGGGCCAAATCATATTCATTTCAGTTAGGCAATCCTGACCTTTTCAAACAACCAAATCAGATTATATTGACATTGTCATTCAGTAATAAATGTAGATATACCGTTAGACGCAGTAGATTTTCGCCACAGTATGTAATGATTGACATGAAGTGATATGCTTCGACAATTCAAGCTGGTATTTGTCTGCCCACAGACTGTCAACGAAACAGACATCGTTAAGCGCCGCATGAGTAGCACAAAAACATCGATCGTCCAAACGATCATTCCAATTAAATTCTCTACAATATATGTGTAATTACACAAAACAGTTTTATTACCTCACTTTATGTAATACAAAAAGGGTCAACGCTTAACTTATACAGGGACAATAGTTTTGTTTAGTTATTTATAAACAATCAATAATTTTGTTGATATCAAATACACGATTGCAAGTGAGTTATTTTTGAAAAATATTAAAGAAAAAAACACTGAAATCAAAACCAAGTCAAAAAACGAGTAAAGGAGAGATGAAGTGTCTAATCAAAGCGCATAACTATAATATTGCCATTTTGAGCTAAAAGGTTGGTAATCAACTTTCTGAGATTTGCATGTGCAAAGACCGTTCAATCAAATATAGCATTCTTGTGACACAATTTTATTCTCAAACTTTAGATATTTTAAAGCAGGTTTAAAAATTTCTCTAACATTTGGAATTATTTGCCAAATTTGTGTCTAAGTTGATATCATTCATGTGTTTACTAATGTTGAGTCTGATGAGTTTACCGCTACAACTGTTTATACTCGAGGGATGTACATGTATGTATATACATATAGTTTCGTAGATACGAGTCAATTACATGGCAATCCTTCGATTTAATAAACATTTCAAATAAAAAAACGATTTCTTGAAAACATATATACTGTTATGTAAGAATCATTCAGATGGCATTTCAGGTAGAGATTCTTTTTATTTTATATCTATTTGCATTAATTAACTGGACTACGCACAAAATAAAAAGCTAAAACACGCGTTTGTTGTTTTACTCAAGACCTTCAAATGTTTTCAAACAATCTAAAAAGTGTTGTTTTACTAATATTGGGATATTTTTGCATCATTTTCACAACTTTTTTAGTTGTTGCGTTTAAAAAACTAATAGTGTTAGAAATGACTGTGCTTTCCTGCGATATGCACAGGGCAACAAATGAGCTATATTTTTGTTTTGAAATTTTCATTAAATTTACTATATGAAAGGTGTCATCAAAATTAAACATGTCTATTTCTTAAACACTAAGTTGTGAATACATACCTTGGTTGTTATTAGCAGAAAGTATATTTAATGATGTACTTAGTATTATGTGCTAAGAAAAGGGGGACCACTGCGTAATAAAACGGTCGTTAAGATATTCTTATTGACTGTTTCTCAGTCTTAATATGAACTTTATTTGTACGGCTGGTAATCAATTTGAAATCGAAAGAGGAAGTAAATTTCTGGCTACTTAGTTCGATCAATACTGATATATTCCATTTAATTGGGTAAGTGCATATTTATTTCTTCTTATGAGTAATGTCCTAGCAAACACAATAGTAAACTACCATCAGTTTGTATGCGCCAACGTTGACATTGTAAACTTAACGAAAAGATTCCTACTTTCGTTTTTAAAATCAAAGACCGTCACTTGAGGAGACCCACTATAATTAGGTTATTACCAATTTAAATCGACGGTCATACTTAACTTTTACAGTACTTCCAATATAAACAAGTTTAGCTAAAGAGACTTTTTATAGTACCGCTAGGCCTGTTTACAATCGCACAACGGCAAAATATAAGTGACATATAAAGTTATGAATGCCAGAACTAAAACACGATATGCTTTTATGAAGTGGGTATTGACAGAATTTTTCTTATTATTACACTATAATATCTATTTTAATAAAGTTACAATACTGTATTGGTTTATTAAGCTTCAACTCACAAGCAATTACTCTGATGTGTATAAATGTACTATTATTTATTTATGAAAAATTTATTTTTGTCAATACTTATGATGTTTGGATGATGTTTTAAGGGTTTTGGGTTGTAGAGGGGGAACGGGGGTATAGTGTAAGTCATGGCCACGCGACGTTCACCTTTGAACCTTCGTAAACAACCGAGGTATATCGAGTGAAAAAATACAAGTTGTTTCCCTTGTCTTCGAGTAAAATCAGTACGTATCTCTTATGCTAAAACAATACAAATTAAACCGTTTTAAACCACTAGTTTGTTGTGATTTAATGCCGATTTTAAAATGTATTACACTGGTGCAATGGAAACGCTTTGGATCTTAGCTTCGTCACAGTATATACTTCAACACATCTTTTGACATTAACTGTTAAACATACCATATGTCAGACCATTTAACATACGATACACAGTGAAATACGCAACCGGGTTATCTCTACTCTCCTGTAAGGGCCCGTCTACACCTATCCAAGTCTTGAATGCAAGTATCATAGTCTCTTGTATTGCATAGTGTAGACACCCTACTTGAATGGTTTTAAAGAGAAATTATGTGACATCCAAGAAGATAATTCCTTGCAATAAAGTTAGAACACGTTCTATTTTTCTACAAGTTTTTGGCTGTCAAGACACTGATAACACCGGTTTGACACAAAACATGTGGCCCGAAGGTGTGATAGTGTTGTTTTTTTTTTCATTATTTTCTGACTTTTTTGTTACTGATTCAGTGTTCATGACCTGTAAATTTTAGTAAATGTATATATCTTGGTCAGAGGAACAGATCAATACACTGATACACAGAAGAGCAAAGCAAAAAAAAAATCCCAAAAAAATCTGTTTTTCAAGTAGTCAAAATGGATTTAAATGATCTTGTTCATTTAGTGAATAACTTTCATCAAATAGAGAATTTGCATCAATTTATCATCTCAAAAATATTTTTTTCACATTTTCCATTATTTTAAAAGAAAGTACACATTTCAGTTTCATTTACTCCATTGTTTTTAGCTAATTGCATTATTTTTCCGCTTTTTTATTCACACATTTTACAGAAACATGATAGTATTGCAAAGACAAGGGTATAAATCCTGGGCTATCTTAATAAGACATATTAGTAAAAATTGTGCCTGAAAATATGTTGAAAGGGCCATTTATTTAGCTTATCTAAATATGACATGTAAGAAACTTGAATAGGTGTAGACGCGGCCTAAGAATAGCCTGTCGTCTGCTAATTAAGAAAGTGTTTATCGGTGTATTCATGTATATCATTATTTGTTAGTAAAACACCATATATTTGATAACTGATAAGAAATTTGTAGCAACCGCTGGTTACCTGCAACATGTCACGTGATTCCTTTCGTCGATACAGTGTGTATGAGTCATACTCATAAAGCGTCGGCAACATCGTTTAAGATTTTACGCTTTTTTATTGGCGTCCGCGCCGAAGCGCGACGCCCCTTATTTTTGTGAAAGGGCGACAGCAACTTCTCGAGCCTTTAAGTCGGTCTCATTCCGATCGGTATGAGGGTGCTTGATTATTAATTAAAAAATGAAATGTCGCGATATGTACAATGAATAGCGAACTGGATAATTTCGCAATGCAAACATTTTCAAATGAAATAACCTTTCCCGTCAATAAATCGCGCTCTAGTACACAGTGGGTTATTATGGTATGTTATTGTTGTACATGTATCCGTATGATGAGTTGATGAGCTAAACATTATAAAAGCCCGAAAATATATTTATAGAGGGATTCACTCCGATCTGAAGTCCCGGTCTTTCCCGGTTTATTTTGACCGGGATTTACTAGTGACCGACCAATAGTATCACACGTTTATTGTCCGGTCCCTCCCGGTTTTGGAGTAGATGTTTGATATCGTTACAGAACAGAACAAATATTTTACAGCTAAATAAGCTTTTTTTCAAAAATGAATGTTTGTCACTTAGTTTGGTTACAATAATTAATAAACACAGATCAACTCTCAAATTTATTTATTATTATTTTACATAAACATACAATTCGAAAAAAACAACAACAACAAAAGCATGCTTCATTTTATCTATAATATAAGATAAGAAAACAATAAATATGTACAATAATTGAGAAAAAAGGTACATTTTTATGGTATTAATATGACAATATCAACTTTGAAACATTTTATTGAATTTGTTATTCGTCTTTAGTAAAGATACCGAGGAATTATTCAAAGTTACAAATTAGATTTTATAAATTATTTAATTGATTGATGATTTATAAAAATGATAAAGAAAAATACAAATGTACATGTACATTGTTTAAGAATAAACAATATTATATATTGAAAGATTAACCATAATTTACTGACTTTTTCCAGTTAAGTTTTGACTTATAATCGTCGGTCAATATGACAATTGAATTCTTAAAATTTATTTTACAATTTGAATAAAAAAAGAGTAGTAAACATAAAACTCAGTATTAAAATAGCACATAAAACACACAAAAAAAAGAAAGGAAAACAATATTCATAAAATCTGTAATTTTTTTATTAAAATAGACATTACAATAATTATTGTATAATAAACAATTATGCTCAACATGATCAACATGGTAATATAACCAGTGTCATAAGTTTACTAAGTGTGAACAGATACCTTAAGAGGGGGTCTTCGCTAATAGCGATAAGATAATAAGGGACAATTACACAAGTGTCGTGTTGATCTTGCGTTACACATATGGGTAATAAATGATTGTATGTATACATGTATATCCGTTGCTATAAATAATCACGATCACAAAGAAATAAAAAGTAATATTCTAATCTCTAGCATGCCAATCAAAGTTCATAATGAACAATGTCTTTCGTCCGTTCATACATAAGTGATATACAATTCTGGTAAAAACCAATTAAACATTGAAAAGATTATAAGAATATCTTGTCATCATATGTCTTCTAGTTCATCTTCACCTGCTGCATTTCTTGCTTGGACGCCCTTTGATGCTTTTCATCAATGCTTTTCTTGTTTCTTTATGTAATACAACAAACTTCAACTATATGTTTCTGATCATCAACCAAATCATATGTGGCAATGTTTACAACTCAGAATTACCCCTATTAAACTTAGAATTTCCATGAAAGAAATGGAGTCTTATTATAACTTTTTTTCATTTTAAATGTACCTATTTCAAAATTTATATATTTTTTTCTTATCATCATTCAAAGCATGTGTGAGAAGATTCAATACTCTAGCTTGAATATTCGCATTGTTCTTCATTGTTGTTTTCCACATGCATATTAATTTACTTGCGGACAATATGCTACTTTTCATGGCATGGCACTTACATGTTTCATTGAAGGTTCCATGATAACCGCCGTTTAAAAGCATCTGCAGATGTCTTTTCACGACTTTTCACCCCAGCCCTTTGAGGCCTCAAATAGTTAAAAAAATGCCCTATTTATACCCCGACACTTGTTTTTGTTTTGAGAAATGGTGTTAAAAGTGAAAAAAGTGAACACTCTTTCGGCGCCATATCCATTCAAATAGATGCATCAAAGGGATGGCAGATGTGCCCCCTTCTGCTTGGGGGTTTGAAGAAAATTTTGGTCTTGAAAGAGGCTAAAAATGGGCTCAGGTCAACCTTAAGGTAATGTGTAACAAACGCTGAAAAACCTTTGACACTATCTCAATCCATTGAGAAATTTTAGCACTTTTTCAGTTTTGATGAAAAAATCAATGCAAAATAGTGATTTTCGGCATTTTTAGATGTCCCCTCGTCGCCTTTGTAGCAGAAAATTTATGATTGAGTACGCGGTTACAAAGGTTTTGTTCAGTCAACATTTGTGCCAAGTTTGAACAGCATTGAAGCCTTTTTTTATAGTTTTATAATAATTTCAACTTGTAACAGAAGGCTTGTGAATGAAACAGCCATTTTTTCACAAAATGCTCATGAAGTAATGGGTTAACTTCAAAATTTCACAATTATCCTGTTTAAATGATGCATTCTGCTTAAACCAGTTTTCAATCAAACCGAGCTGACATCATTTACAATTTTGCCATTTTATACTTTCTGTACCGGTTCAATTTCTCGTATTTTATCGCTAAATCATCGTTATCTGTGTCTTGTGGATGCCGTATAAAAGTCGCGAGTCTTTATATTTGGATCCTTAAAGATCATTAAACACGCGATCAGGTCAACGCTTTACGTGATCAACTCATTCCGTGGTTAACTCGTCACCTATTTGGTCAACTTGTCCCCTTCTTTTGGTCAACTCGTCCTCAATGACCTAATATTGTCAACTTACTATTTGGCTTTTTCTACATGGGTGGTTCCTGTATTCCTAGCTTGAATGCTGTATAATTACCCTTAGGATATGTGACCTGCTTTAGGACAGCTTTTTTGTAATATATAGCCGTCTGGTCTTCTTTCCAAATTCAATTTTATTCATTTTCGCCCATTGTTTCCTCTTGAAAGACACATGCATTATTTTACTTGGGGACCATAGGTAGCTTTCATGAAATTGCACTAACGTGTCTCATTGAAAGTTGATGATAACCGCCGTATGAGCACATATGTTGTTTAATTCAAAATTTAACCATAACTATGTTTAAATGTTGAATTCTTCTTAAGCCAATTATATGGTATGGAACAGTAGCTTGCACTTTAAAGTAGTGATCATGAAAAGGCAAAATAAAAATGGAAATGTAACATTTTCAATTTTGCCATATTGGAATTTTTTAGGGATTCTATTTCCCTCTATTATCATTAGGTGTTTATATTTTAAATTTGATTGGCTTTAACAAGTAGATGACCCTTGTTGATTTTGGGGTCTTTAGATCAAAGGTCAATGCCATAGGGACCTTAAATGACAGAATGTTGTCCACTCATTATCTTCAAAACTATTTGTTATCATGATTTTGTGTTTCACATTTTAATTGATCATCACTCACTACTAGATTACCCCTATCGATTTTGAGGTGACGAGGTCAAAGGTCAAGGTTATTATAACCTTAAATGTTAAACTGGTTTCCGCTTATTCTCTTGACACAAATTAGTTACCAAGTCTTTATATGCTGTGTCTTTTGAAAACATATTCAAGCCAGGCCAAGCTTATGTTGCATTTAGCCGTTACAGAAAGTTGTCAGGTCTTCTACTTTTTCAGTTTGAACAGTCAAAAAATCATTCAATACAATAGGGCAAGAATTTAAATAAACAGACTAAAACAGAAATGCAACTTTCTAAGTCATACAGTGTTTTATATCGTCTTGTTACTTGTAACACTTTGTAAATCACCCACCTGAAGGATCGTTCTCTTCGATTGCATTTAAAGATGTTACTCAAGATCCAGTTACATATACATCAGATTTCTTGATGTTCACATAATCTCATATCTACTTCAGCCTGGCAAGAGATTTCAATTTGTTTCAGTTTGACAAGATAATAACCCAGCCTGAAAAACAAAAGAACTGCCATGACCTATCTTGCTATTTCAAGAACAAGTATCACTGCACAATTGACGTACAAGACTTAAGCACATTGAATGTATGGAAGTAAAGTTTGATCGAGTTTTTCCTGAGCCTCTTACCTTTTCCTTGATAAACAGGTCTCCATCAGTCTCAACAACTTGTCTTTATGAAAACGTAAAACTTCTTCTACAGTCACTAGATGATCCTAAACAAAACACAATAATTCTTGGAGATTTAAATGAAGATGCTCATTCCCCATCATATTTCAACAGCTACTCCAGAGTTACGGATTTGTCTTCGTGTTTACGGAAATTAGCAACACAAGTTTGTTTTGTGAAGTAAAATTAATTATAAAATCTGATATTGAGACACGATGAGTTTAATATTTGTTTCTTTCATTTCTTTCATTTCAGTTGCTGTCAAAGAAGTGATGCTCATAGGTACATTTATATGATAAAACAATATTTTTCCAGCTACTGGCCAACTTGTAAATCTAACTTATGATAGCTTCTATTCAGTTTCAGGTCATATATAAGCCATTATTTTTTATTTATAACTGAACACTTCCATGTTCCCATTTATGGCATGTTTCTATAAAAAAGATAGCAACACGGTATAAGGGTAGAAAGGGGGCACATGTATCGTTCGACATTTTCTTGTGTGTGTGGGTTTTTTTTAAGTTTGACCAGACTACTCCTCCTAAACCACTATCAAAATTTGATTGATCAGTAGCTCAAGAAAGCATATGAAACGGGTTTTCCAGTTGAATGATTTCTTTTGCTGAGATAAAAAATGTTGTTTTTTTGTTGCCAGCTACACAGAAGCTTGTCCGGATCACTTCTCAGAAACTACTGGTAATTTTATCATTTTTGTACAGGAATGATAGGTATTTTGTCAAGTTAGGCATATCTGTGTTTTAAGGTTCAATTTTGTAAGAGTAATGGCTCTATAATAATAATAATAATAATAATAATAAATAATAATAATAATAATAATAATAATAATAATATAATAATAATAATAATAATAATATTAAAAATAAGGCTTTAATGATATTTATTTTTTTTTTATTTTGTTCTCTTATACTTATTAACTTGTGCAATTCTACCCTGTTAATCATTTTTAGCTCATCCGAACCGAAGGATCAGGGTGAGCTATTAGTATCAAAGGGGGATGCTCCGGCGACCGGCGTCATGCGTCAACAATCGTCTTCTTCTCTGCAACTGCTT
>NW_026866067.1:0-84960 GCF_026571515.1 Ruditapes philippinarum | reverse complement strand
GTTTCCAAGTTGAATAATACTCCAAATATATTGATGACTTAAAAGATCACTGATGACTAAAAAGGTAAACTGATGACTTAAAGAGGTAAAGGTAATGAAAAATGTCAATCTATATATATTAACTTAGAAGTTTCTAGAATAGTCTTCCATTTACTACAGTAATCATAATCTAGCAACTTCACCAATAAAGATCATTCCAGAAGTTTCTATCTAAATATAATGCATGAGTTTTCTACAATAGTTAAGAACCTTCTAGTACATACATGTAGTTTATGTTCTAAAAATAGAACAATGATAATATTGGAAAAACCAACTGGTCAGATACAAACTATATACATGTAATATGTTGCATACATAACAGATGTTCAATAATTGGTGTTAGTAATTGTTAGTTCACTAATCGAAACACAACAGCTAGGTTTGTTTAGAAACACATACATCTTAAGGTGTTCCATTTTTCAAGATTAATAACCCTACAAGAAATTATTACGTCATTGTTATGCAGGCTATGCTAACATTGCTATATGACTTTGCATGTAAAACTTAGAATTAACATATGCAAGTTAACCAGTTTTACTTCGGCCGCATATTTTAAAGATACTCCTGGTTTGTGCTGTCCTTGGTGTTGGTGTGCATGTCATGGCTTATTTATTCTCATATATGTTAAATATTTGTATCGTACATGTTTTAAATGTCCATGTACATTAATTCCATACAGAAATGAATTTGTGAATCTAGGCAAATATTGCCATTTTTTCTGTTTGTGCTTGTTCCTGTCTGCTAGTTTTCCTTAACTGAACTGCTTATATCAGAAAATCTGAGGTGTATTTAATGTGGGGTCTCCCTAATTACCGACAAGAACCGTCAGGAACCGACAAGAACCGACAAGAGCCTATATATTACAAATAAACAAGTACAGATGTGTTTTTATGATTGTTAAACATGCAGGGCATATATATTTTACATATTTGATAAGGTTTTTCTTGTATTTTTATAGAAAATTAAATGTATGCGTACCGACAAGAAAAATTCGAGTGTAACGCGTACTGTTACTGTTACGTTGACACCGACAAGAAAGATTGGTTATTTTCAATATAATATAAATAATATAATCAGTTGCAAAAGTTGTGGTCAGAATATCTTATAAACATGTTTCAACCTTATTTGTAGTCATAAAATAGTTTTTCATGACATTGCATGAATGTATATGCAACCGACAAGAAAAATCCAGGGATCATGCTTAATGAACATTTATCGACAAGAAATTGAGAACGAGCTGTAGTGTAGAAAGAACATGTATATAGTCTTTTTTTTGTAATTAAATAACTTTTAAGACTTTAAACTTTCATATTTTAATGCATATAAGAAAAAAATATCTGTGCTTATTCCTTTTAGTTTTAAAATATATTTAACAAATCGATTACCGACAAGAAAAAAACAGGGATCATTCGTAATGAAGATTTACCGACAAGAAATTGAGAACGAGCTGTAGTGTAGATGTAGAACATGTATATAATCTTTTTTTTGTAATAAAATAACTTTTAAGACTTTAAACTTTCATATTTAATGCATATAAGAAAAAAATATTTGTGTTTATTCCATTTAGTTTTAAAATATATTTAACAAATCGATTACCGACAAGAAAAAACCAGGGATCATGCGTAATGAAGATTTACCGACAAGAAATTGAGAACGAGCTGTAGTGTCGGTGTAGAACATGTTTATAATATTTTATGTAAATAAATAACTTTAAACTTTCATATTTTAAATGCATATAAGAAATAAATATTTGTGGTAATTCCATTTAGTTTTAAAATATATTTCAACAAATCCATTACCGACAAGAAAAAAACAGGGATCATGCGTAATGAAGATTTACCGACAAGAAATTGAGAACGAGCTGTAGTGTAGAAAGAACATGTATAATAATCTTTCTTTTGTACTTTTTTCAGTTTTTGAAGAAATTGATGATGACTTAATTCTCACCACTGAAAAGAAAAGACGGACATCGTGGCGTACAAAGATGTGATGTTATGCATTATACGCTTGTATTTGTTTAATGAAAAAAACATTGAAACCTATTTCGACCCCTCCACAGGTCTCATCAGGTTGTGGTTCATTTCTCCACCAGAAGTAAAGAAATAAACAGACATCCCCACTATAGGTTTTAATATTTTATTATCATAAAACTTACGGGCAGTTACGCCACGCCAGAGGTTGCTGAAATTTTTAACATTTTTTTTTTTAAATTTAAAATTATTTACATAAGTTACAGCACTGCTTTGAACTTACGGGCTTTCAGGTACTGTACACAAACACAACACTGCATTAAACTTACGGGCAATTTTTTCTTTCGTTGCTACTTTTTATATACAATGTTTTCATTTGTCACAATTAAAACTGCGAGTTTGCTTTTTGTATTTTATTGATAGGCATAACATAAAATAATAGGGATCGCGGTTTTTTATTTTCTCTATTTTATCGCCGCAGCCTTTCTTTAGGGATACATACTTTCTCTATTCTATAGTTTTTTTTATTCTTTCATTAAATTTAGACATAATCAGTGAGAATTTCATAGATGTCAATAAATTTCCGTGATTAAAATAGTTTACCCAAGGTAAATACAAAACAATTTATTGCTTTACCTTTTCAGTGTAAGTTCTGATTTTGTAAAGGGAGATGATTTAAATATTTGCTAATTTATTTCTCGGAGCGTCTTGTTTAGTTGTCGAGAAGCCAAAAACTTGATCCCTTGGGATCTAAATATCCTATTTCTTTCATTTCAGTAACCAATTTGAGCTATATTTGCGTATGATGGTATTTTCGGCTCAAACTTCACTTTTTAAAATATTATCTGCTGTTCAATCATTCAAAGAATGCATAAATATATAATTAACATAATTTTTCAACCAGATAAAATTAATGCAATATTTTTTAAAAAAAAATCTTATTTTCGTAGCCGCGATCATATTTTCGCGAAAATAGCTTATCCATCTATACCAGTAACCAAGTAAACCAGCCAAAGACTACTAGCCAGTCTAAAATAATTATCCGAAGACTGACGGAAAGGACCGAGTAGTTGCGATTTGATTGCTAGCCAATAGCAACTTGGCGGAACGTACCGAACGGGTCGCACTAAACTGCTGACGAATTAGCTGACGATATAGAATATATCAAACTCCTCACAGCGGTTACGTCACGCTTTGCTACTTTAACCACTGCCACCACTGAAATCACGTGATGATAGTTGTATCATGTGACAAAAACATGGCGGCCAGTTTCAGAACGCCAAGGATCCCATATCAAACTGGCAGATTTATAATTACATCCTTACCAGACAAAATAAGTTCAATACACACAATTTGTTATCACTTTAAAACAAGTGCCGGATCAAATCTTTTTGTGCAATCGTTCAATAACTGTTTATATTCTGCCATTATTTACTGGTTGTTACTATGCATACGGTGTCACAGTGAAAATATCTTTCGTTATGTTTACAAAATAATTTTTATACGTATAATTTTTTACTTTCTTGTACATTAAGCATAACTATTTAACGAAAGAAATCTAAAATGATAATATGAAAAAGGCAAAGCCTCAAAGCGAGCTCGATGTACTTTTTTAGTTTTTACGTGAAATAGTATGAAGTTATTTCAGATGCAGTGACGAGTGCGTGTGACGTCACACGTACTGTGTTAAATATGGCTCCGCCCCTGTCGTGAAATGAATAACGAGTTTTGAAAACGTTTATAAAACTTTATTTTATTTCACTCTATAATTTTTCAAGCGAAATTAAGATAATTTAAAGTGAAATAAATATAAAACTTAAAACGTTTGCGACATTAAAAAAGCGTATTCGATTTGTTTGTTTTGCACGCGCTGTTTGGCGCTACATTGTGACGTCACGTAAACAATACTTTAAACGACTGTACAGCGTTAACGACTGAATAAAAGATATTGGTGTTCGGATTCATTTTCTTAGTTAGACCATTTTCTTTCATTCTAGATAGTTTTCACAACAAAATTCGACAAAAAATTGTTTTTATTTATCAGATTTCAAACAAAATGGCGCCTTCGATTTTCATTTTTTTATACACAGCTTCCGTTATTCTGGTTCCCTGTCCAATTATGGTTCCCATAGACGTGCGCGGGTGACCAGTCTACATGCACATCCGTTTTCAGCCAGAATTCCTCAGTTTTTATCGTTATCTTTAAATTCGAAAGGTTGCGATGTGTCCAATTCGGTACTTTGGACGAAAGTTTTCAAAACCATCACTTAGCAGGTACTCGCGTTACCGTAAAGCTCGCTTTGCGAGCAGGCCCTTCGGGCCAGCTCGTCGAGCTCGCTAATATCTATTTTAATAAGAAATAATGAAATACTTTTTCACGGATTTATAATATGAAAAAGGCAAAGTCTCAAAGCGAGCTCGATGTACTTTTTACGTGAAATAGTATGAAATAATCGCTCATTTTTATTTCAAATCCAGTAACGAGTGCGTGTGACGTCACACGTACTGTGTTCAATATGGATCCGCCCCTGTCGTGAAATGAATAACGAGTTTTGAAAACGTTGATAAAACTTTGTTTATTTTATTTCACTCTATAATTTTTCAAGCGAAATAAAGATTATTTAAAGTGAAATAAATGTAAAACTTAAAACGTTTGCGACATTAAAATAGCGTACTTGATTTGTTTGTTTTGCACGTGCTGTTTGGCGCTACATTGTGACGTCACGTAAACAATACTTTAAACGTCTGTACAGCGTTAACGACTGAATAAAAGATATTGGTGTTCGGATTCATTTTCTTAGTTAGACCATTTTCTTTCATTCTAGATAGTTTTCACAACAAAATTCGACAAAAAATTGTTTTTATTTATCAGATTTCAAACAAAATGGCGCCTTCGATTTTTTTCATTTTTATACACAGCTTCCGTTATTCTGGTTCCCTGTCCAATTATGGTTCTCATAGACGTGCGCGGGTGACCAGTCTACGCATCCGTTTTCAGTCAGAATTCCTCAGTTTTTATCGTTATCTTTAAATTCGAAAGGTTGCGATGTGTCCAATTCGGTACTTTGGACGAAAGTTTTCAAAACCATCACTTAGCAGGTACTCGCGTTACCGTAAAGCTCGCTTTGCGAGCAGGCCCTTCGGGCCAGCTCGTCGAGCTCGCTATAAAGTATTCTATTTTAAAATTAAAAGTGAAAAAAATATATCCGGCTATATTCGACCGAATTTACTTGTGGTGGCAGTGGTTACTGTACAGATCAGGGGAAGTAACCGCTGCGAGGAGTTTGAGAATATATAGGAAACTGCTGACCAGTTAAACAAAGAAGGATTATCGAAAACTGCTGACCAGTTAGATAAAGAAGGGAAAACAATGAAGGTGTCAAATTGCCGTTGGTGATATTACAGGCGAGGTCGAGAAATGCTTGATAAAATGTTTTTTCAAGATGTCAATATTACAAATGATACATATTAATTATAAAAAATTCAATTGATATATACTGTATATTTCTCAATTTATTTTGATATAATATTTTATTTAAGTACCTTAATGAATTTTCTTCTATGTGTTATATATTGGTTAAAATTTTAAAAATGTAGTCAAAATATGATGTACGAAAAATCATAATTTGTTTCAAGTATGTATAAAACTATGCATCATAGGTTAAAATATATACATGTACATATACGTAATGTATATTTTAACAAAATATAATTATTATGTCGTATTTAGTGCAAATATGAAATAAAGTGATTTCTGTTTCCTTATTTGTTGTTCGTATAATTGTATAAGTAATATTGAACAAAAATTAATAATGTGCTAATTGTTATAGTTAATAAGCTTTTATTACATTATAAACAACATGTTTCCACAGATATCCATTAAACTGATAATTTATCGAGATCGATATGCCCCAAGGTCATATTAAAATCGATTTCACACGCGACGTGTCATTCTTGATTTATCTATGACAAAATACAATAAACAGTCAAAAATATGTTATTAAAATGCTGACCATATTGTAGAATCTGCTGAAAAGTTAGATATATAGAGAAAAATATATTTAAATGCTACGAAATTGTTACTCATTATGCAAATTTAATATATTTTATAAAATAATGTCGACATTTAATTAAGTAAAAACACTGCTGACCAATTTAATGTTAATTCAAATTGATTTAAGCCGTAAAACTCTCTTATTCTATATGGTCAGCAAATTTAACGCTCTTTACATTCAGGCGAGAAAATGCTGACCAGTTAAACATATAGTAGAATCTGCTGACCAGTTAGATATATAGGGAAACTGCTGACCAGTTAGATATATAGAGAAAAATATATTTTGCCGTGAAATTGTAATTCATTTTATAATGTATGCAAATTCAATATATTTTATATATTTCAAATTGATTTAAGCCGTAAAAGTCTTCTTATTCTATCATTGTTTATTTATTTAAGAATGTTTATAATTTGTATGTTTTCGTATGCCATGTGACTATGTTTAATCAAATCTTTTGTTAAACAAGACGATGTACCTATGTATAAGTCTGTAAATAAAATTCTGTTCTGTTCTGTTCTGTTCTGTTCTATATGGTCAGCAAATTTAACGCTCTTTACATTCAGGCGAGAAAATGCTGACCAGTTAAACATATAGTAGAATCTGCTGACCAGTTAGATATATAGGGAAACTGCTGACCAGTTAGAAATATAGAAAAAAATATATTTTGTCGTGAAATTTTAATTCATTTTATAATGTACGAAATTCAATATATTGTATAAAATTTTGTCGACATTTAATTAAGTTAAAACACTGCTGACTTATTTAATATTAATTCAAATTGCAATTATTGCTTTTGAAAATACATTTTTTTTTCCGTTACAAGATTTTTCTATTGAAATATCACTAACAAGAGATTTTGATAAAACTCATAACATCATAATTCTTTATAAAACATTAATTCAAATTTTTGCATATCTTTAGAGGTATAAAAAGCTGTTTAATATATCCTTTTAAAATCACGGATTTATATTACATGTAGTAATGTAAATCCGTGTTAAAATGTATGATATTATGGTACTTTAAATGTATATATTAATTTAGTTTATAAACATAGTCATATAAATGCAAAAATTAAAAATATAATTAAAAGAATAAAAGTAATTTCCCATCTTTTTATTACCCCCTACGGCGTGTTTATATAACTTCACACCTTCAATGTTTCCCTTCTTTGTGTAACTGGTCAGCATTTTCCGATAATCCTTCTTTATTTAACTGGTCAGCAGTTTCCTATATATCTATATCGTCAGCTAATTCGTCAGCAGTTTAGTGCGACCCGTACCGAACACCTCGACATATTATTCGACGGTTGACGGAAAATGCCGAGTAGTTGCGAGACCGTGGGTTTGGGATTTCCCACGGTATTTTTAGGGTCTCTCTTATTTTTAAGTAAAATATGTGAAAATTATTTAGAATAGTGAAAGTTGAAGACTATCTTTTCACCTGATAAAAGTTTGAAGTGATATAAGTGACGAGACTAAAATATGGGATAATTATTTGAAATTATTTCATTGTTTTTGTACTTTCACTTTCACTTGGGGAAACCAGTAGAGATTTTCGGAAAATTGAAAGGAAATCTGAATAATTTTCAGGGCACATAACAGGTACAAACTTTCAATTTACATCTAATCAGACAAATAGTTATTATCTGAAATGAAATCCATAAGACTCACGGAATGTTTTTTTTTTAATGACAATGTCTTTGGGCTCAACTTATAACACTAACTGGCGGTAGTCAGACTATTCTCTCCCTTACCACTTCCTCCCCTGACGTTTCCTCCCTGACGATTCTCTCCCTATTTTGGGGGAGAACCGTCTGCATATTTGCAAATAAGCAGACAGTTCCTCCCCATTGTTATTTTTATTAATGCATTATTATTGAAGTATTCAGATGTTAAATAATGGGTAAGTTTAATTAAAATTGATATGAATTAGAAAAAAATATTTTTAAAATTGAAGTATTAAGATGTTAAATAAATAGGTAAGTTTATTATTAATTGATAAAAATGGGAGAGAAAAAAATATTGTATTGAAGTATTTAGATGTTAGACAAATTGGTAAGTTTATTATTAACTGATAAAAATTACAAAAAAAAAATATTGATGTATTAAGATGTTTAATAAATTGATAAATTATTATTGATATAAATTAGGAAAAAAAATCATCGACGTATTTAGATGTTTAATATATGGGTAAGTTGATATAAATTAGAAAAGAAAATGTTTTAGCATAATAATTAATTATTCTGATTTTTTTTAATCAGATCTAATGTATACTTTTTAATGTGTTTAGTCACTGAAAATAATTAAAATGAATCATTTACTTGATTAGGATAATCATTAGGTATTAACTATATTGTGTTGTATTTATTTTATTCATTATTTTATTAATAAATAAATAAGACTAAAATTTATAAGAAAAAATGATTAATTAATGCATTTTATACCCAAATGTCATATTTTTGTATAATGAAGAAAGTTGTTCAATACACATGTGCATTAAGTTTGCTGTCAGAGATAATTAAGGTGTTTATTAATTCATTACTCAAGAATCAAGGTGTTGATTAGATTAAAATAGCTGTGAAAAGATGTTGAGGACTAAATATTTTTAGTAATTATTTGGTCTTATATATTGTTTCAAGTGAATGTCTACATTTCCTTTAATCAAGTTTGTATAAAAGTAAATGTGAAATGTGATTGCATACCAGGTGTTGCTTATTTATTTTCTAGAACATACTTGTTACTATGTTATTTGCTATTTAACAAATAAATAAATATCACTTGACCTGAACATAATTACAGGTGTATATCAATCACTGTCCAGTTATCTTAATCTCTCACAATGAAGGTGTTGATAGGATTAAAATACCTAAAAAAGGTGTTAAATTTACAAACACTTTTCAGATAAACATAAAACATAAAATGCACTGAACATCAAACATCTTCATTAAGAAATGTTAAATATTAGATTAAGTCAAAACTAAATGATAACTTATAAAAATAAAATTGGGGGAGAACTGTCTGCTTATTTCAAATTTGGGAGAGAACCGTCAGGGGAGGAAATGGTTTGGGAGAGAACCGTCAGGGGAGGAACTGGTAAGGGAGAGAATAGTCTGTCATTCCTAACTGGCCTTATGCTGTAATGAATGACGATAGTTTTGTAGGACAGTGATTTCCTGCTTATATAACAGACTCCGGTAAAAGGCTTCTTTCAAATTTTCCTTAATCATGCAGTTTTCACAAAGATCAGAACTTAAACCTGCTGTTTTACTTTCCACATTATAGCAATTTTAGCGAAATTTAGCAAAATCAAGCGGCTATGGTTTCTTCCCAATTAAGTGAGAAAGATCACTATAGGATATGTGAAATATTATCATCAGAAACTTCACCAAAATGTTTAAAACGTATGAAATAGGAAACATTACTATAGTCCTTTAAATATGATGACGCTTTGAGATATTTTTGTTTCTTGGCAAGGCTTGACCAACATAAACTATAATTAAGAAACCTGTGACGTCTGATATATAATTGGACTAACATTACTAGAGCATGTCAATATTAAGAATCGGCAGTTGATGTTGATGATTTTATTGCGAGATACGTGAATACACTGGTACTATGGAGCCACCGGTATCACGAGAATTGCAGAAGATGAATGTAAATCAGGGTCAGTGTCTTTTTAGTCAAAATATAGAAGCATTTTGGATTTAAGGTGAAAAAATTATCGGGAAAATGTCTTCTTTGACTGCTTTTTCAATGTGCTGAATTTATCTTTCTGACATTGTTATTTTTGTAAGAACTGACCATCAGCTGAAACTGCCTTTTTGGGAAACTGTGACTTTTTGGCAAGCTGAAATTTGTGAATAAATGATAATACAATATCTTGACACTTATGCAAATAAACCCTACATTGTTGAATCCAAAATATTGTTAAAACACTGCAATAGACGGCTAGTTGTATAGAGTAAAGGCTACGCTATTTTGTTGGATATTTTCCATACCGTTCCTAATTATTTTCCATACCGTTCCTAATTGTCAAGATATATGTAACTGTTAGTAACTACATTATAACCGTTATGAATGTGCTATAAGTGAGTAAGTAAAATAATTTTTGTGTTCAGCTTATGCACATTATTACATGTAGTCTGCAAATTGTCTCATCCAGTACATCTAAATGTTGAACACTTTAAATTATTTTATTAAACTTGAGTAATTTATCCAAAATAGTTTAATCACCTTACATATGACAATACAAATGTGATGTTTCTATCATCTGTGCTTCTATTTTGAATGATATTTCTATTTTATTAGGTATTTTACTTCTCAAAGCTTCAGAAAATATTAAAGCTTTTAGCCATTTACTTTAACTATCAAAATGTCAATAGAAAACATAATGTTGTTACATCACAACTTTAAATAAATTTTGCATAATACATCTGTGTGAAAATATAAAGTTTAAATGGATTACAGGCAATTTTCTTTAGTCTACTCTTATTGTGATACGTATCGTATCAAGGACCCTATACCGTGATACGTACATTGTAGTGAATGTCAGACATTTCAGTCCCAAGACATTTCACTAATGAGACGTTTCACTCCCAAGACGGTTCACAACTAGACGTTTCACTCCCATTTTGTCAATTGTATGGATGTTTCACTCCAAATTTTTAGAGATGTTTACTAAGAAAGTTAACAAATATAAATTTCATTAATATCAAACAGTAAACAGTAAAGTTACTTACTTACTAAATTACTAAAGTTATAAATATTGTTCAAATAATAAATAAAATATCAATACTGTATATTTAATTCATTGACTATATAATGATTATTTTTTGTAAGTCTTAAACAATGAAATACGAAACATGTGTATAATAAAATTATTTTATTCATCAATTTATTAAACAGTAGCCATTAAAAACCTTAAGTAATTGTGGTGTTATCTCATTGCCCAATTAGTTGTTTAAACACTGAGACAATCAACTAACAGTTTGACACCACTATTAAATCATCAAAATATTTTTTGACTACAGCCAATTTGAACACAGAAACTTCTCCATAAGTTTTGTTTATATAATAATGAATTTTAATCACAAAAAATGATAAAACATGACAAATATTGTAAAAGTCCCATTATGCTTCTAATTTAATTTAAATTCAACGGCCATTGTACTTTTTGACATATATCGTAAAAGCACTATACTAGCATTAAATAATTTAACAATTTTTTATCCCATGTTTAAAATTTACAACAAAAAAAACACTTTACTAAAAGTTAATTGTTGTCACAAGATTGTTATGCTTTAAATCAAAATTGCCTATGGAGTTTGCATGTTTACAAAAGATTTGAAATGATAGAACTTAAAGTACCGAGTTTTAAGCCATTGACAAAAAAGTGAAATTCCCCTTTTTAATTTATTTTTATTAAATTTAAGATCTATTTTAGTTCAATTCAATTCAATATTTTTGGTCTCTTTTAGTATATCATGAGTATCAAAATAATTTTGTTATAAAAAGGGAGTGAAATGTCTGGGTGTGAACCGTTTTAATAGTGAAACGTCTGTCTACCAGCATATCATGAGGTGAGCGTATCGTTACACCCTTAGTTTGAGGAAACATTTTACAAAGAATCATGTCAGGTCATTCATCCTTTTGCTGCTTATCTGAAGTTTAAAAAAGATTTGACCTATTAATCATTTCTTCTTTTGCTTTTCTAAGATTCAGTTGAACGTTTTTCTTATGGGATACTGATTCTTGATAAGGGATAGAAATACAGTATTTTGTTTTTTCTACTGGTTCAGATTTTCACTGCTCCATGACCAATTCGATTTCCAATTATCCACAGCCCCGTAAGCCCTTCTGCAATAACATCAAATGGAAATGAGAATTATCAGTGTTATTAGATACTACCTTAAGTATAAGAATAACTTAAAACTCAGTAACACACTGTAGATTGATATTCACACATATATAATGAAGAGTACATGTATGTTGAATAACATTTTAATTTAACCAGTCTAAGAAGATACAGTCAAATTGGCATATTTAGTTATTGAACCATTCTGTCTTTCTGTCCATATGTATGTTAACCTCATGCAGTCAACAAGTTGGATATATCTACACCAATGCCTTCATAATTTATACAGTTATTTACCAATATAAACTCCATTATCTTGGCAAGTTGCATATGAATCTGTGGCTTCCAATTTTAATGAGTTATTTCCCCTTTTTGCACTTTGAAAGTAGGTATAATTAAGCTATTCTGCGACAGTGACACAAAGGCCAATATCCTGAATGAGCAGTTCTCTTCAGTTTTCAACAAGGATGAAGACTTCTCAACTATTCCTGATATGGGACCAAGCCCACATGATCCGGTTGGACATATTACAATCACAGAGAGCGGAGTACAGAAGATCTTTGCAGGACTTAATCCACACAAGGCTACAGGTCCAGATCAACTCCCAGCAAGACTACTAAAGGAAGCAGCTACAGAACTTACTCCTGTATTTACACTGTTCTTCCAGGCATCTGTGGACCAAGGAATCATCCCTGACGACTGGAAAACTGCCAACGTGGTACCAATTTTTAAGAAGGGCGACCGCAGTAAAGCAAAGAACTACAGACCTGTCTCTCTTACTTCCATAGCATGTAAGATACTTGAGCACATTGTCACAAGCACCATTATGAAACACCTTGACACCTACAACATACTTACAGATGCCCAGCATGGATTTCGAAAACGCAGATCCTGTGAGACTCAACTCCTACTGACAGTCCAGGACCTCGCTCGCAATATGGACTCTGCTGGTCAGACTGATGTCATTTTATTAGATTTCTCCAAAGCTTTAGACAAGGTCCCACACCACCGATTACTTGCAAAACTTCAATTCTATGGTATATGAAACAACCTACTGAAGTGGATAAACAGCTTCCTAGGGGATCAGAGCCAGAGAGTGTTACTAGACGGCAGCAAATCAGGTGAAGCACCTGTCCAGTCCGGTGTCCCATAAGGCAGTGTTCTAGGACCTCTCTTATTTCTCATCTTCATAAATGATCTACCCAACCATGTATCACCTGAATCCACCACTAGAATGTTTGCTGACGACTGTGCCCTTTACCGCTCAATCCACTCAGACCAAGATGCTATAGCCCTACAGAAAGACCTAGATGGACTACAAAGATCTGAAAAGGATTGGTTGATGGAATTCCACCCTCAAAAATGCCAGATACTCCACATAACAAACAAGAGAAAACCAATCAGACAACCATATAACATCCATGGACACATCTTAGAAGAAGTAGATACAGCAAAATATTTAGGCCTCAACTTCCAAAAGTCACTAAACTGGAACCATCACATTGACCTAACTACAAAGAAAGCCAACAATGCCACATCCTTTCTACAGAGAAACATCCATCAATGCCCAAGAAGGACCAAAGAGCTCTGCTATATGACCCTCGTGAGACCTCTAGTGGAATACTCCTCTATCATCTGGGACCCGTTCACTGAGGCAAATATCTGGAAACTGGAGATGGTGCAGCGCCGAGCAGCAAGAATGGTCTTCTCAGACTACAGAAGAACCAGCAGTGTGACATCGATGCTGCAACACTTACAGTGGCCTTGTAACCCTCCGAGAACGCAGAGCCCATGCCAAGGTGACCATGATGTACCGCATAGTAAATGTGTTCTGCTTTCGTTTTACGTGTTCTGCCTTCGCTTATTGGGCAGAATCTTTCACAATGGGGAATATCTAGATATAAAAATATAAGAAAGTTTAATCCACTTTTCCAGCTTTTATTTAATTTGTCAACACATATAGTTACTAATCAGGCAGAATGATCAAATACAAAACATAATAATAAAGTCTAACATATCAATGAAAGTAAGTTTTACATTCATTTACTTGAATTGCTTATAAGACAAAAAATAGATATTATTCAAATATTAAGTAACATCTTGATACCTGAAGTTTTTAACAAAGTTTTTAACATAATTATATTTTCAAGTATTCAAAATAAGAACAGCCTAGTGTTTTAGTTGTTTAACAAACATTTACAAAATGTACATAGAATAAAATACAACTTACCTAGATATAAAAATATAAGAAAGTTTAATCCACTTTTCCAGCTTTTATTTAATTTGTCAACACATATAGTTTAATCGGCGCAATTAAATTTACCTACACTTTTATGCCAATAACTATTGTTCTATAGTTAATAATATTCAATTAATAATTTTATTCCATCATACAACAAAATGACCTGAAGAGTTTTCTTTGAAAAATACATATTTTGGGGCCGGAATGGCCGATTTTGGGGCCGCACTGACCAATTTTGGGGCCGCATTGACCAAATAAAAATACTGTGGGGCCGGATTGACCAATTTTGGGGCCGGGTTGACCAATTTTGAGGCCGGGTTGACTTGGGGCCGGGTTAACTTGGGGCCGGGTTGACTGTAATTCATACTGCCAGCTGGAAAAGGGATCTTTTAAGGGGTTCTCTCACTGTCCATTGGTTTAACTTAGTTGACCAATAATTAAACATTATTTCTGGAGAGGCGGAACTACAAGTTCTGGCTTAAATCTGAAAATACTTGAGAAATAACTTACATATTTTCTAATCACTATTAGTAAATTTAATTGTCTATGTTTTTAAAAGAATTAAGTTTATCACAGATGTTAATATAACAAGCATTTTGCAATGCTTTGTCTGGTGTAAAAGGTTTTTAGCACATTGGCTTCTCTGTAACAACATGTCACCAGCTGTTTGAGACATTCTAATTGACCACATAAATGTACTTGAGATTTAACAAAGAAAAAGGGTATAATTTAGTTTTATCATTTATAAATTTATGCCTAATTTTGAAATCAGAAAATACAAAGTAAAATTTAAAATGAAATTCAATACAAATATTTCACTCACTTATTAAATATACACAATATAAAATATAACAAGAAAATAGCTACTTTTTCATAGCATGACAAATGGCCTAGTTGAAGTCCCTACATCCAACCTCACCCCAGTCATCTCTGTTCGAGGACATGGACTTCACTACCTGGTACCATTTGCAAGGACCCAGTGCTACCAGCGATCCTTCTTCCCAGACACCATCCGCCTCTGGAACAGTCTTCCCCAGACAGTTGTAAGCTGTACAACCATAGACAAATTCAAGAGGGAAGTACTAACACTCACTCTCCTATAGACAGTCCGGTGTTTTTACCTTTTTACCAGCACTATACATAGTACTTTTTTAAATCACTCTTGTACATACATAGACACTTCTCACAACGCGCTGCGCTAGTACGAGTATACGCCGGAAGGTGTCAGTACTATATTGGAAGAAGAAGAAGTTGGATATATCTTAAGTTTTATCTGTACCAATGGCTTCATACTGCACACTCTTAGGCCATCCTTAAAAAAATGTTTGTTTGCAGTAACCCGACCCAGAATTCTCAAGGTGGGTAGGTAGGTCAATTTTTTTTTTTTATTGAACTGTACTCCCAAATAAACATGGAATTTCAAAATGCTGGACAATATATGCTTTAATTGATAATCTGGTAACAATTAATAAATTGATATCTGAATTCTAATTTAATAAGCCCTACATTTTATTTCTTCTATTAACCTTTAAAAGAACGAAAACAAAGCACAAGGCATAATTTTCTGATTCCAAAAAAAATAATTTTTTATCCAGACCATGAAAAAAAATTTTTGAGTAGGGGCAAATTTTTTGAGTCGGTTGTGTTACTGCAAACAAACATTTTTTTAAGGATGGCCTTATCAAAACAAAGTACCATATAAGTACTTTTTTATGCGGTAACTTTATTTCTGCTATTTCTGCGGTTCATAACGGCACCGCAGATTTAAAATCCACAGAAAATTAAGCCTTCTTCAATGTTAATGTCCAAATATTTCAGCTACAGGTTTTGGTTTGTTTGGTATTATAGTTTGACGGATGTATTGTATTGGCTGTTGTTGAAGGAAACGTTTATATTGATAATTATTGCAATTAAATTCCTAAATTTATGTCTGGTTTTTACCACTGTTTTAGTTTCCTTATTTTAGAATAATTTTATTTAAAGATATCATAATCAAAGACATGATAAAAAATGACTCTTGTTTGTTATTGTTACTCAGAACCTGCTATAAACATGCTCTTTAATCTGTATTTGTACAATATCTTGTCTATGTGTGATTTTTCCATTGTTTTTTTTTTCACACTTCATATTTTATACACACACATACAGTAGTAAAATTGTTGTCATTGCAAGTCCTTTTTTTTTCTTGTTTATATATATATTATACCAACATATTAATGATTACGACAAACCACATTATCAGTCCTCTGCATCTTTAATGGGAAGTAATGAAGTATCAATAAATCTTGAAATGATGTCTGTTCTAATTGGTTAATTTTGTACAAATATCTTAATTAAAATGATGCAGAAATAAAACACATCAATGTGAGAAAGATGACACCGCAGAAATAAGGTACGCAGAAATTTTAACACCCTTATTTTAACAAAAATCAGAACATTAAGCCCACAAAAATAAGTAATTATACGGTATATGATCTTGGCAAGTTATGTAACTGTTAGTCTATGTGACATTCATTTTTGCCCACTTATTTCATATCTTATCACTTTGAAAATAGGACCTGTTATGGTAAACATATTCCTGCAAGTCGGATTTATCTTAAATTAAGTTTCTTCTTGCAACCTCATTTCCTAACCAGTATATTTCATATCTATTTTGGTTTGACAAAATGTCATTTGCTTACTGGACTGTCAGTGTCTAGTCTTTGTTGGTGCTTTTCACATATTTCGTATGCTTAATAAAAACAAATACAGCTAATACATGCTGCAAATAATGTGTCTGCTGCATATATTTACCTACCATTGTAATAGAATAGATAATATAATTGTATTTTATGTTCTTTTATTGATTACAATTGTTCTGATTTATTGTGATTTATGATTTAATTAACTAAATTTTTACAGCAAAATTAAGTCTACATTATTTTGGATCATCCCTCATATGATAGTTAATGTGAAGAAATTATTTAAAGTAAAAATTCAACATGTTAAGGATCTCTGTACGTGGGCTTAAATAATAACAAAAAACACATTTTCATCTAACCAGTTTAATATACTAGAATGGTATGAGAGAGAATAAAGTTTACATTCACATTCACATGGTAAGGTGGCTTCAAATACAGTATACATATTATTACTGTCAACTTAAGAACCAGTGCTTGCTTGAATTGTTCAATATTAGACAGGGTAGGTTCTGAAGGGTGATAGAATAGGGGAAAATGAGAACTTGTGGTAATCAGATGGAACTTGCATTTTCCGAAACTTTTTATATATCCATTTGGCATATTTTTTAATGACCCATGCATATATATATATATATAACTATGTGAAATTTTAGGGAAATCCACTTAAAGGTATCCATTTTTAGATTGGGATAAACCCATTTTTCTCTAAAAATAATTCTGCAGCTGGTATTCCAAAATCTAAAAATAGTCATTAGACTCATCATAAAATGGTGTTTTGAACCTCTTATATAATAGTTCTGGCTTCCAAAACTTTATAAGCCGCTTTTTAACATTTTTGTTTTTCATCTGATGCAGCGTTCACGTCATGTCATAGTATATAAACGGGTACGCTGAAGACCTTAAGCTACTTATATAACAAAGAATTTATCGGGGAACATAAAAGCATTATGCTCTTGTAGGTATGCCACTTTGATCTTTTGACAATTGACCATAATTCTCAGGTACTGAGAAACTTTCAATAAATAAAAAAATGTTAATTGAAAGATGCTAAAGTATTTGTGTTTAAATGTAAAAGGTTTACTCTGTTTCTGGCATACATTTAAGTTAAGTTTGCATTTTTAGCTTGACTATTGGAAGAATACTCGAGCTAATACAGTCACCCATTTGTCGGTGTCGACGTAGGCATCCCTGTGGTTAAGTTTTTATGTGCAAGCTGGTAATTATCTCCATAACTACTGAAAGGAATGGATTGAAAGTCCACACACCTGTTTTCTGTGATTTTCTAACATGATTGGCACAAGTCCCATAACTCTGTTTGCTTTTTTTCATTTTTATGCCCCTTTTTTGACTTACAAATTCTTGGTTAAGTTTTTGCTTGTATTATTTAGCTGGTATCTCCATAACTTACTGAAGGGAATTGATTAAATTTCACATACTTGTTCTCTGTGATTATCTTACATGATTGGCACAAGTCCCATTACTCTGATTTGCTTTTTGTGTCGCCTTGAAAAAGGCGACATATAGGGGTTACTTTTGTCGGCGGGTGTCGTTGTCGGTGTCGGCGTCCCCAAAGGCTTGTCAGGAGCATAACTCAGTCACTTTAAGTCGGATTTTCTCCAAACTTGGTATGCATACTTTTTCAATGACCCAAAGTGCAGTGCACAAGAATCGTTACTCTGTGCTTCTTATTTTTTGAGTTATTACCCTTTGTTAATTTTCATACTTTATTTTTGTCCAGGGCATTTCTCTTAAACTATAAAAGCTATGGACTTTAAACTCTATAGGATGATAGATCTTATTAATCCAAAAACTGGTATGCAGCACTTCTTATTATCCCCCGCCGAAAATTTTCGGCGGAGGATATAGAAATAGTCTCCGTCCGTCCGTCCGTCCGACCTTCCGTCCTTCCGTCCGAAATTTTTGTCTGGAGCGTATCTCTAAAAGTATTTGAGTTATCAACTTGAAACTTAATAGGTGGATAGACCTCATTGAGGAGGAGTGCAGTGCACAAGAATGATAACTCTACCTTGCATGATTTTTGAGTTATTGCCCTTTGTTATTTTTCAAAATTGATTTTTGTCCAGAGCATAACTCCAAAAGCCTATGAGATATTAACATGAAACTTCATAGGTGCATAGATCTCACTCAGGAGGTGTGCAGTGCACAAGAATGATAACTCTTACTTTCATAATTTTTGAGTTATTGCCCTTTGTTATTTTTCATACCTAATTTTTCACCTGAGTGGAGCATAACTCAAAAAGTGTTTGAGATATCAACATGAAATGTCATAGAAGGATAGATCTTATTGAGGAGGAATGTTGTGCGCAAGAATGATAACTCTTCCCTATACAATTTTTGAGTTATTGCCCTTTGTTATTTTTTTCATGCTATTTTGTCCAGAGCTTATCTCAAAAAGTATTTGAGGTATCAACTTGAAACTTCATAGGTGGATGGATCTCATTGAGGAGGAGTGCAGTGCTAAAGAATGATAACTCTACCCTGAATTATATTTGAGTTATTGCCCTTTGTTATTTTTCAAAATTAATTTTTGTCCAGAGCATAACTCAAAAAGCCTTTGAGATATCAAAATGAAACTTCATAGGTGCATAGATCTCACTCAGGAGGTGTGCACTGCACAAGAATGATAACTGTACCTTTTATAATTTTTGAGTTATTGCCCTTTGTTATTTTTCATACTTAATTTTTCAATTCAATTTTTTTCTCAAAAAGTATTTGAGGTATCAACTTGAAACTTCATAGGTGGATAGATTTTACTGAGGAGGGATGCAGCACACAAGAATGATAACCTACCCTGCATTATTTTTCAGTTATTGCCCTTTGTTATTTTCAGCCATCAGTATTCACATAGGTTTCAAATCTGTAATCACTATAGCCATCAGTTTTCATTACCAAAAGACCTCTTAAAATGGAATTATTCTGCTCTACTACATATACATTCTTCCAATGAGCAAACACATTCGGCGGGGGATGGCCATATTGACATGGCTCTTGTTTGATTGGCCTTTGTTGATTTTCTTGCTTTATTTTTGTTTGGGCCATTTCTCCTAAACTATAAAAGATTTTAACTTGAAACTTCATAGGATGATAGATCTTATTGAAAGGAAGTGCAGTGCATAAAAACTGGTACTCTGCACTTCTTATTTTTTTAGTTATTGCCCTTTGTTACTTTTCATATTTCATTCTTGGCCAGGCCATTACTCCTAAACTATAAAAGATATGGACATGAAACTTCACCGGATGGTACAACTTGTTGAGAAGAAGTGCTGTGCACAAAAACCAGCACTCAGTTCTTCATGATTTTAGAGTTATTGCCCTTCGTTGCTTAACCAGCACTCTGTTCTTCATGAATCTAGAGTTTATATTGCCCTTCGTTGATTATAATACTTTATTTTTGTCCCAGCCATTTCACCTAAACTATAAAAGCTATGGACTTGAAACTTCATCGGATGATAGATCTTATTGAGAAGAAGAGCAGTACTCTAGAACCGGTATTCTGTATTGCATAATTTTATAGTTATTGCGGTTTGTTAATTATAATACAGGCCAATTCTCCTACACAATAAAAGCTACTGACGCTACATCTATCCTAATGTAACATTGTTACAATCAGTTCAAATGCCACTTAAGTTCATGGTACATGTACATTATAAGAGTGGTGTTTATAAATAACCTATATTCAAGAAGAAAGTGACAGCTATACTGTTCACAAGGCGACACATCAGACTCGCAGAGTTCCAGTTTTTTGTAATATGAATAAATTATGTAATATCATTTTTAGCTCACCTGTCACAAAGTGACAGGGTGAGCAGTTGTGATCGCTTTTCGTCCGGCGTCCGTCCGTCGTCCTTGGTCCGTCCGTAAACTTTTACTTTAAATGACATCTCCTCATAAACCACTAAGCCAATTTCATCCAAACTTCACAGGAATGTTCCTTTGGTGGTCACCTTTAAAAATTGTTCAAAGAATTTAATTCCATGCAGAACTCTGGTTGCCATGGCAACCGAAAGAAAAAACTTTAAATATCTTCTTTTAAAAAACAATAAGAGCTAGAGCTTAGATATTTGGCATGAAACATCTTCTAGTGAGTGTCTACCAAGTTTGTTAAAATAAAAGCCCTGGGGTCAAAATTGGCCCCGCCCCGGGGGGTCATTGATTTTCCCTATATGCATATAGTAAAAACTTAAAAAATCTTCTTTTAAAGAACCCAAAGAGCTAGAGCTAAGATATTTAGCATGAAACATGTTCTAATGGGTGTCTACCAAGTTTGTTAAAATAAAAGCCCTGGGGTCAAAATTGGCCCCGCCCCGGGGGGTCATTGATTTTCCCTATATGCTTATAGTAAAAACTTAAAAATCTTCTTTTAAAGAACTCAAAGAGCTATGGCTAAGATATTGAGCATCAAACATGTTCGAATAGGTGTCTACCAAGTTTGTTCAAATAAAAGCCCTGGGGTCAAAATTGGCCCCGCCCCAGGGGGTAATTGATTTTCCCTATATGCATATAGTAAAAACTTAAAAAATCTTCTTTTAAAGAACCAAAAGAGTTAGAGCTAAGATATTTAGCATGAAACATGTTCTAATAAGTGTCTACCACGTTTGTTCAAATAAAAGCCCTGGGGTCAAAATTGGCCCCGCCCCGGGGGGTCATTGATTTTCCCTATATGCATATAGTAAAAACTTAAAAAATCTTCTTTTAAAGAACTCAAAGAGCTATTGCTAAGATATTAAGCATCAAACATGTTCTAATAGGTGTCTACCAAGTTTGTTCAAATAAAAGCCCTAGGGTCAAAATTGGCACCGCCCCGGGGGTCATTGATTTTCCTTATATGTGTATAGCAAAAACTTAAAAAATCTTCTATGAAAAAACCCAAATAGCTAGAGTTAAGATATTAAGCATGAAACATCTTTTAGTGAGTGTTTACAAAGTTTGTTCAAATAAAAGACCTGGGGTCAAAATTGGCCCCGCCCCGGGGGTCATTGATTTTCTTTATATGTGTATAGCTAAAACTTAAAATCTTCTTTGAAAAAACCAAAATAGCTAGAGTTTAGATATTAAGCATGAAACATCTTCTAGTAAGTGTCTACAAAGTTTGTTCAAATAAAAGCCCTGGGGTCAAAACTGGCCCGGCCCCAGGGGTGTCATTGTTTTTAACTATATGTGTATAGTAGAAACTTTAAAAAAATCTTCTTTTAAAAAGCCCAATGAGCTAGAGCTTAGATGTTTAGCATGAAACATCTTCTTATTGGTGTCTACCAAGTTTGTGCAAATAAAAGCCCTTGGGTTAAATTGGCCCTGCAACGTTGGGGGGGGGGGGGTTGGATGTTGGGGGGGGGGCTATATACAGGTGAGCGACCTCAGAGTCATCATGGCCCTCTTGTTTTATGTTCTATTAGGTAAAAGTTCTAGCAACATTATTTTGGCATACCGGGTAGTTCATATCGAAATGGCATCCAAAATTATGAGAAATATGTTCTTCGATACATAGCATTCTTTGATTTTTGAAGAACAGGCATATCTTTTAAAAAAGGATATAGTTAGATTAACTGTGTTTGCCTTTATGTTTTTCAGCTTTGTTTTTGACTGATGGCTCTACAACGGAATTGTCGATGGCTCTCATATAAATAGATCACCAAAATGTGAAAGAGCCAGCGTTTAGAGTGCTATAAGTTATAACAGTAGGAAACATTACACCATTCTGTCCTCAGGTGAGCACTTTAAGGTTTAAATGGCAATTTGTTGAATATGTTTGTAAGTTAGTGTTTGCATTTGACAATGTTATAAAGTTGTGAGGGCAGAGCCCTTGAAGCAGCTTGTCTACATTTTGTAGTCTTATTAGCTATGTAGAACAGGGTCTTTTTTCTTGAGTCTCTGAATGCCAATGTCTATTTATTCAGATTTAAGAAAATTGTATATACCATGTTATTAGTCTGCTGTCTGTCTGTTAGCAATTTGGTTTCCGGAGCATAACTTAAGTTCGATGCACACACTATTCAAACTTCATAGAATGATTGTCCATATTGGGTAGAAGACCCCTATTGATATTTGGGTCACAAGGTCAAAGGTCAAGGTCACTATTACCTTAAAACTGAAAACAGTTTCCGGAGCATAACTTAAGTTCCATTTTGCCCACAGTGCTCAAACTTCATAGGATGATTGTCCATATTAGGTTGAAAACCCCTTATTGATTTTGGGGTCACAAGGTCAAAGGTCAAGGTCACTATTACCTTAAAACAGAAAACAGTTTCCTGAGCATAACTTGAGTTCCATTTTGCCCACAATATTCAAACTTCATAGGAGGATTGCTATTAATTTTGAAGGAGTTAATACTTTATTCAATTCCCATGTCTTACAAATGCTTCTTCCTTACTAAAAAGAAAAAACACACACTTTCACCACATAATGTTCCGCCTAGCGGTGCTCTTGTTCACTATAAGTTCTTTATTTCTTAAGGTATTTACTTCCAACTTAAAATAAAAGTTTCTGGTCATCAGATGAACCACATCATATGTGACAAGGTTTACAACTCTAGCACAAAAATTATCAAAATGACCTCCCTTGAAAAAATGTGTTCTTTTAAATAACTTCTTTAGTTCTTAATGTATCTACTTCAAACTTCATATATATGTTTCTTATTATCACTCAACATTTGTGAGAAGGTTCAATACTCTAGCAAGACTATTTCCCTTGAACTTAGATTTTTTCCAAGAAATTGGTATCTTTTATTCCAACTTTTTCATTCCTTATAGGATTTACTTCAAACTCCCACAGCATAATAATATGACAAAGTTTATAAGTCCATAATCCAAATTTCCAGAATTATCTCCTACTTAACTTTTGAATTTTTCTTATTCATTCTTAAAAATTTAACTTTCTTATTTCTTCGTGGATTTACTTCAAATTCAAAATAAACATTCATTATCAACACCTACATTAGATCTATATTTTTTTTAATTGTCATCTTTGTTACTATACATGTTCATTACTTGTATATTTGAAAATTGGTATTTTTTACTTTTCTTCTTTGTGACTTTAATTGGTATCTTTTAACTGAAAATAATTGTTCTTTATTACACTAACATCATGTATGACAATGTTCATAAATCTAGCATCTTTATTTCAAAGAGTTATCTCCTCTTTAAGCATTTCGCTTTAAAAAAAGTTTTATTTTGGTTACAGGGATGTTTAAAAAATTAACTTTAGAGTCTCCTTCAGTCTGTCTGTCTGTCTGTCTGTTCATAAAAACTGTTTCCAGAGATCATGTTTAAACATTTTTTCCAAAAAATTTACTAAAATAGAGAAAAGTTGAATCATTAGTTTTACTGATTCATCCTGAGAGAACTGGACCTTTTGATTATCTGTTGTATTAATGTAATTTCCTTATTAGGCAGGGAAACTTAACACATGATTTTACTATGATATAGACAAACTTAGAACTCAAAAGATTTAAGTTAAAATATTCATGTCATTCATTCATTCAATGACATAATCGAATGGCCAATGGTCCATCAGAGTGTTGCTGGGGTTCTAACTGGTAGGGGACTTATGGATTGCTTGCAATACTATGATAATTGCTTCTTACTATAGGCATCCCATTATGGTTAAATTTATTGATCTGTTAAATAGATGTAATACTTTATTCTTTGAATAGATTAGCAATATTTTGTAATTAGAAATGAAAATATGAATAATTTATTTAATTTTATCCATGAAATATGGTGCTATATCAGTCAAATATATTTCATATTTTTTAAAAATAAATATGAAATATAAATATGAAATTGGGCGGAGTTAAAACTCATATTTATTTTAAGGGACTTCTTTCGCCATTTTGTTTGAAAAATCTGATAAATACAAAACAATTTTTTGTTGAATTTTGCTTTGAAAAAAACTATCTAGAATGATAGAAAATGGTCTAACTAAGAAAATTTATCCGAACACCAATATCTTTAATTCAGTTATTAACGCTATACAGACGTTTAAACAGTTGTTTACGTGACGTCACAATGTAGCGCCAAATATCGCGTGCAAAACAAGACGCAATAATATATTACTGCGCGCTGTACAATTGCAGTTGCGTAGCAAGCAATAGAGTTTGTAACCATTTTTCTTTGATAATGAAATTAAATAAAAAGGTTATTTTTTTGTTTTTCGTGAAATATGGTATATATTTTCACTCAACATGATAAAATGCCACATATTTTCACTCGCCGTCCGGCTCGTGAAAATATGTGGCATTTTATCATGTTTCGTGAAAATATATTCCATATTTCACTCAAACGAAAAAATATCCTCTTAGTATATGACTAGTATGATAACACCAAATGTTAAATTTGTATATTTGTATGTTTGTATTTTCATTCTCCCTGTATTTATTGTATGCTGTATATTTGTGTAATGACGAGAAACTGTTATGTTCAAGTCATATTGAATAATAAAATCTGTTCTGTTCTGTTTTGTTCTGTCAATCACAGCTGTGCCCATCAATTTTCACAATTAGACTACTGCAAAGTGAAAATGATCATAAGGCTATAATTATGGCTGTTAACGTTTTTAAAACAGACATTGTACACTTTAAACCAAACCAAAAGATTTGGAAAATAAATACATTGCTAATGTTACATTGGTCTAAATTATGCCCTTTATGATGTAAAGGTATAAATTATAAAGAGGCTGAGTTCGTTCAATAACTTTTAATTGAAATGTCATCAGTTTATGATCTTAGTATAAATATTAAATATTTAACCCATGAGGTTATGGTCACATCATGTACTTGCTATGGTGGCTGATTTTGTATGCTTTTGTGCGTCTCGTTGGCTCAAGAGACAACACGATAAAGCGCCAAATTGTGCGTTGTCAGGCTGTCGTTTTGTCCTCCTGTCTCTAGCGCGGCACCCCAAATGGCGCGTTGTTGTGTGGCGTGTTGTGGCGATGTCACATTGTCGCCTGGTTCAAATTGAAGGATTGGCTTATAAGCCAAGCAACAGGGCGACATCGGGACAATGGGCTGCACGACAACACACTGTTTGGCATGCCGCACTAGAGACAGGACGACAAGACGACAGTGCCACAAAGTGCCATTTGGCGCTTTGACGTGTTGTTGCTAGCCAACAAGACGACAGTGCTATCATAATGCGCCATTTGGCGCTTTGTCGTGTTGTCGCCAGAGCCAACTTTTAAGACATACAAAAACGTACTAAATCAGCCATCATAGCTTTTTGATAAACTCCAATCAATTATGAAGCTTCCAAACACAAATGAAAGTAATATGAATGTGTAAATATATACATGAATGAATCCTCACATATAATTCTATCAAGCGCTGAAACATTTAACAAAATAGCAATGCTAAATACATGGACATACTGAGATCATTAATACCTCACAATATATACAATTTAAGTCATAGCATGATTATAACATATATATCTCACATCCAATAGCAAAAATAACAGTCATTTAACCTTAATTTATATTATTTAATTATTTCAAAATTAATGAATGATCAGTTATCTGCATTTATATTCAAAATTTGATAATTCAATCTAGTGGCCCATTAAATGAATGAAGTAAAACTTATGAAATAGTAAAAACAATAATATGACATGTATAATAATACATACTAATTGAAGATTTGACTCAAATGAAACTCATTCACAAAAATACTCTTTCAGTCATGTGATGTTACTCACCTACTTATCCATTATGTAGCAGTGCATTTATTGTACAGTATTAATACACTTGTTACTATATATAGTAACAAAATCACCTATGATTTCAACTGATTATGAGTGTCATGTGACTTATTATGAGTTCGCGTCCATGGGCCGAGAACTAGTTATCAGCCGAACATGTACAAGTGCAGAAACTGAAACAATGACGTTATATTTTATGTCATCAAACAGTTAACTGTAAAAGTGAAAGAAGGTTAAAAGCACGAATCGCTTGATGTTATTATGAGAGCTGAAGCGTATTTCATACAAACACAGTTTTATTACTTTTGAAAATTAAAGAAATATTACGACAAATTAATTCCGTAAAAAATGAAAATAAAATTTGCTTCTAGATCCTACACTAGTGTACTTTTAACACACAAAAAGTAAACAACTCTGTAGAAGTTACTGAACTGTACAGTAGAGTCTACAGTAGAAATGCAGACAGGAATTTCAAGGAAAGAAATTTCAGAGTATTTATTCATAGCAAAAATAATGCTACTATTAAATCTACCAAGTGTATTAAAGACATTAATACACGTCATAGTTGTGCCAGAAGGTGATAATCAGCCCTGAAATGAATAATGCCCTCGGGCTGAAGTCCTCGGGCCATTATTCATGTTGCGGGCCGATTATCACCTTCCGGCCCTACTCTGCTGTGTATTAATCTCTTATTAATAAATACTATCTAAATGTTAGATTTTATCCATATATCAAAATTGTCTGTCTTTGTATTTCAGGACTGGGCAAAAGAAAGGAAGAACGCAGTTGCATATTAATAGTATATTGGTACAGAGCCGTGGCATTGCTTTAAAACTGTAGACAAAGAAAGTGCATCAAACTGTAGACAAAGAAAGTGCATCAAACTGTAGACAAATTAGTGAACTACAAAATACAGACCACAGTAAATTGGACAACAGGAAAAGACCAATGTCGTGATTGTGTTCAAACTTTTTCAGCAGGGCTGATTCAGTGAAGGATCTTCCCTGTTAGGGATAATAATGTTAGAGTGAATCAACACCTGAGCACTCTCTATTTGCCAGAAGAGAAATATCTGTAAAAAACAAAGGTATAGATATTTAATATATATTTACAGTTTTTGTTGCCTACATTTCTTTTAAATGGCCATACTTTAAGTTGTGACCCAGTCACAGTATCATTGTGTGTCCAACAAGAAAATTATAAGGATATAGAATTTAATTAACTGATAATGGTATTGTTTAATCATAATTATATGTAATTTGGGTTTGAGATATCATCATAACTATTACTTTTTCCCCCATGAAATTGTAAGTTTTTATTTCATTTACAAACATCTGTAAAAGTGAAGATTTAAGTATGTGTCAGTTTAAGTAAATTCTAGAAATTTTGAGAATTGTCCCTGACAAATAGACTATATCAATATTACATACAGTTTTGACAGTGTCATGAGTTACAGCAGTTTGTTATGTCTGTGGTTTATTTTATGTTAACTCTGTATAGATGCTTGTTCCAACGTCCTGTTTCTACCATGTGGCCATCTTGTGTTGTTTGTGTCATATACAGGGGGTAGGGGGGGTTCAACTAAATATGGATCTCAAAAATGAGCTTCAGGAAATAGACATCTTTTAGCACACTAGCATTAGGGAGGTCTTTTATCAACACTACTAAAAATCAGTTAAAAAGCATGAAATAAAACATTTAGTTTGAAATATATTTCATTCGTGAACACCAGCCATTCTTTTTTTACTTGTGGCTACATGCCACTCATGAAAATATTGCATCTGGTGTTCACTCAGTGAAACATATTTCAATCTAAATTGCAAAAACAAACAAATATCCTCTATGTAAATGACCAATAACTAAATAACTAAATAGTGGACCTCTACAAAACTAAAATCAAAGCACAGAAGGCACTGAATTTGATTGGGTCTCAGAATGTCAGAAAAGTGAAGGTTGTGAGATTATAAACCAATTTGTTTGTATAGTGTCACTATGCAATGCTGTTTTATAACTATATTAAATTGGCTATAAGACTAATTGCAACAGTGATATTCAATTCAATGTTTATTTGGCTTAAACAATGAAAAAAACAAAAAAACATGAGTTGCCTATACTGGGATTTGAACTCCAGACGTCTCGCTTCCAAAGCAAGCGTGTAAACTCCTCGACCACGGGGAGTTATAAGATAACAGCTGGAAGAATAACATATTATTCTAAATTAGAGTTTGTAACCCAATTATTAATTTCGATATATTTTGTTCACGGTAAACCTGTTGTTTAACACTGAAGTAAATAATCATGGGGCTGAATATTAGCATGACTTTGTATATCTATAAGAATAACACAATATTAGAAATTTTCGACCAATCGGGGACTATTTTTTCGTTACGAAAATTAATACGCCTGTCATTTGACAATCTTTATGCAGTGATCTCCCCTTAATTTTTTGGTGTTGCTGTACATATGAAGCGAAGTAACCTCTTCGAGGAGTTTGGACTACTTTCGGTATTTGCAAATGTAACATCAGGGTCTAAAATTTCGCTACCATTATTTGTTTGGGTCGTCAAGAATCATGGTCAATTGGTAAAAAATGGTCTCATCCCCATATCACTTTACTATATGGACTTGTGTAAGAAACTTAGTTACTGTAAAAATCCACTTGTCAGAAACTTACATTGCCCGAAGCAAACATATTTTGCATGGTGAGGCCCTCTACAAAAGTTATATAAATCATATTCTCTTCTACAAGATCATTTAATTTGTACAGACTTCAATTTAAGAATCTTGTGTGAAAGTATTTGACCTAGAGCTTAGATTGTAGCATTATATTCTCATGAAGTTGTATGCATGAATCATGGTCTTATTGGTAAAATGGCTGTGGACCGATGTGACCATATGACCTTCTACAGTAATGAAGAAATTAGAGCTTTTTCGAGCAAAGGATTTAAGGGAAGCAAACAAATAAAAAAAATTACTGTATTTTATAATGATTATGTACATAAGATCACAAGCATAGTATATTAGTGTTAGCTTTACATAAATAAGGAATATATTTTGATGATAATTTGACCCTCGATTTGTCAGCCACCAGCTTGACCCTTGATTTAGTCAGCCACCAGCTTGACCCTCTGTTCAATCAGCCACTTGTCTTAAGCAGCCAAAATTACTGCATAACTTGGCTCACTGGCTGGCAAGTTTGAAAAATATTTGTATTTACTAATTTATCAAAGAGAAAAATAATAAAATTTAAATTTGTAAGAACAGATTTTATTGTTTTGAAATATAATTGCCTAATTTTGCCATTAGTTATCACTTATCAATAATTAAATCATCGTCATGAAGATGATAAATCAACTCTCGTACAGAAAGTATTCACAAATTTTGTAATAAGCAGATACTTTTGAGTGTATATATAATGCAAAGATAGTTTGGGATTACAAAAATGTATTTTTGGCAGCTGACAGTTTTTCAGTAAACATTCAGAAAGTCAATTTCTACAGTTCAACAGGCTGTTCAAATATTTGTAGCCAATGTGAATTAACCTCAAGGTGATTAAAGGGAGACTAATTAGCAACATATGTTATGAGGAAAACTATATTGTCATGGTTTTGGGAATTATTATGAAGGGAAACCAATTATTACATAAAAAAGTCTATAATTAGTCTTTGAAAAACCAGTTTGTTACTAAAAATAGAATTTTACCTCCAGCTTGCCAAGGATTGCATGAGGTTTGTATGAAGGATTGTGGTTTTTGGTAAAATCAGAGCATTAATTAAAAGCTCTTCATGTGTCATTTACCTTAATGCTATTTTTCTGCTATGTACTAAATAAATTTCTAAATATTTTGTTGTGCTCATTGTGTTGGCTGTATAGTAAGAACATTTCGTATGAGTTCACTTGAGCAGTATACAATAAAGCCAAGATGTAAGTTACTATTTAAGAATCCTTGGGTATCTCTAGGAATTAGTGCAAATTTCATGGAGTGTTTTAAGTTGGTAACTAGTGTCTAGACTAACTATTGTCTACACTAAACTATTAATCTGTTGTTTGTCTGACATCCAGTTTTATTTCTTTAAAGTTAGCAGTTTTTTAGTCCCAATTTTTTTTATTTTCCCTCAGTCTTGGTGTAATTGTCATCGCTGTTGCTGACCGATGCCTCTGCCATCTGAAACTTGGACTCAGAACTCATAGATGACCTTGATAAACTTGATGTTCAAATTCAAATTTTTGAATTTTGCTGAGTTTTGCTACAAATGACTTTAACATTGTATGGTTTTACAACACTGAATAATTCTTAAGGGTTCAGTGGATGCACAGAACAAGAAAATTAGAGGTCTAGGGTACAAAATGATATAAACACTTTAACTGAAAAAGACAATAATTTTTAGATAAGACAACTCAATTGCTCAAAATGATTTTACTCTGTATGGAATAATGCATGTAATTGAAATGATTATATTTGAACAATATTCCTTAGAGGGTAAATAAATCATCATGAGCAAAATTGAGCGGTCTTCTTGCAGAAGTAAAAGTGTGGCCGAACATTTTACAGTCTTATCATATTATTGTCTGTTTCATTATCGTTTCTTCTACCCGGAAAAAAATTAAAGAAGTTTGCTGTTTTGACATTTTGCAGCATTCTAACAAACAAGTCGGAAATTGTGTATCTGTGTCTATGCTAAAAATGAAAATTCATGATAAAATGGGTTAGAAATAATAATGTGTACTGTCTCGGAATATTTTTAGCTCACCTGAGCTAGCTCAGGGTGAGCTTTTAGGATGGTTGAATGTCGTCAGACATCGTCTGTCATCTGTCCACATTTGTTCGTTAACACTAGCGGTCACATTTTTGCCTCAGTCATCATCAAACTTTGTTAGGATGCTTGTCTAGGTAATTATTGCTCGGATGAGTTCGAACATGGGTCATCTCGGATGAAAAACTAGGTCACAGGAGATAAAAATATAAAAACCTTGTTAATACTCTAGTGGCTACTGTTTTGATCCAAACATCCTGGAAATTGGTCTGAAAGTTTGTTTTTATGATTTCTAGGTCAAATTCGAATATGGGTCACCTGGGGTCAAAAACTATGTCACAACTCACAAATATGTAAAAACCTTTCATAACGCTTCCCTTAATTAACTAACACTCTAGTGGTCACATTTTTGACTCAATTGTCTTCAAACTTGGTCAGAATGCTTGTCTAGGTAATTGCTTGGATGAGATCAAACATGGGTCTTCTCAGGTGAAAAACTAGGTCACAGGAGCTTAAAATAGAAAAATCTTGTTTAACACTCTAGTGGCTACTGGAAATTGGTCTGATAGTTTGTTTTGAGGATTTCTAAGTCTAGTTTGAATATTGGTCACCTGGTCATTTCGAATGAAAAAAATTGTCACACTGTCAGGAGCTAAATATAGAGAAATCTTGTTAACACTCTAGTGGCTACTGTTTTGATACAAATATCCTGGAAATTGATCTGATAGTTTGTTTTGATGATTTTTAGGTCAAGTTGAAATATGCGTCACCTGGGATCAAAAACTAGATCACACTGCCCAAATATGGAAAACCTTTGTTAAACTCTAGTGGTCACATTTTTGTGCCCCCACTTTAGTGGCGGGCATTTAGATTTACCCTTGTCTGTCCGTCTGTTCTCTTTTGTGTCGCACGTAACTCAAAAAGTATTTGACCTAGAGTCATGAAACTTTACAGGAATGCTGATCAGCATGTGTAGTTGTGCACCTGGGTATTTTCATCTGGATATTTTTAGTATTTTCAGAGTTATTGCCCTTGACTTAGTAAAATTTTGCAATTTTCAACTTGTGTCGCATGTAACTCAAAAAGTATTTGACCTATAATCATGAAACTTTACAGGAATGTTGATCAGCATGTGTAGTTGTGCACCAGGGTATTTTCATCTGGATATTTTTAGTATTATTTGAGTCATTGCCCTTGAGTTAGTAAAATTTTGCAATTTTCAACTTGTGTCGCATGTAACTCAAAAAGTATTTGACCTAGAGTCATGAAACTTTACAGGAATGTTGATCAGCATGTGTAGTTGTGCACCTGGGTATTTTCGTGTGGATTTATTTAGTATTTTTAGAGTCATTGCCCTTGACTTAGTAAAATTTTGCAATTTTCAACTTGTGTCTCATGTAACTCAAAAAGTATTTGACATAGAGTCATGAAACTTTAAGCATGTGTAGTTGTGCACCGGGTATTTTCGTCTGGATTTATTCAGTATTTTTAGAGTTATTGCCCTTGACATGTAATTCAAAAAGTATTTGATCTAGAGTCATTAAACCTTACGGGAAGGTTGCTCAGCATATTTAGTTTTGCACTTGGGGTTTCGCTTGTGGATTAGAGTTATTGCCCTTGACTTACAGTAATATAAATTTGCAATTTTCAACTTGTTCATGCATAGCTCAAAAAGTATTTCACTTGTAGGCCTGAAAGTTTACAAGAATGTTGGTCAGCATGTGTACTTATGCACCTTGGGGTTTGCTTGTGGATTTATTCAGTATTTGTAAAGTTCTTGCCCTTTATTTAGTAAAAGATTTATAGTTTTCAAAAAATATTTGACCTAGAGTCATGAGATTGACAGAATAGTGGCGCAGTGGGGGCACCCGTGTCCTATGGACACATTTCTAGTATATCTTGTTTATTCAATTGTCATCAAACTTTGTCAGGATGCTTGTCTATGTAATTGCTCGGATGAGTTTAAAAGACCTAGGGCCATCTTAGTCCTCTTGTTATATGACTTGTATACTTAAAGGGGCAACATTCGGCAGAGAGTATTTGTGGGTGTGACTAATCAGTGATGTAAAACTGTCTGTTATAAACCCTGAACTATAAATAGCATGCAGTGTTAACCTGCCAAAAACTGCTGATTTTACACAGGAGAGGTTTAATGGATGTTTTATATAACTCAAAGATTAATTAAAGACATTATCAAGTCATCTTGTCCAGATATTATTTTTATGCCCCCGCCATGTAATGGCCGGGGCATATAGTGTTACCCTGTTCCGTCATTCCGTCCTTCCGTCCTTCCATCCTTCCGTCCTTCCATCCTTCCGTCCTTCCGTCATTCTGTCATTCCGTCATCATCAGTTTCCGTTCATTATCTTAAGAACGGTTGCACACATTCAACTCAAATTTGACATATGGATATGTCATGAGAAAATACAGGTCAAGTTCGAATTTGGTCATGGTTCGATGATTTTTGGCAGAGTTATGCCCCTTTTACTTTGAAAATAATATGAAATTTCAGTTTCCGTTCATTATCTCCCCAACGGTACAACACATTCAACTCAAATTTGACATATGGATATGTCATGAGAAAATACAGGTCAAGTTCAAATTTGGTCATGGTTCGATGATTTTTGGCAGAGTTATGCCCCTTTTACTTTGAAAATAATATGAAATTTCAGTTTCCGTTCATTATCTCCCCAATGGTACAACACATTCAACTCAAACTTGACATATGGATATGTCATGAGAAAATACAGGTCAAGTTCGAATTTGGTCATGGTTCGATGATTTTTGGCAGAGTTATGCCCCTTTTACTTTGAAAATAATATAAAATTTTCAGTTTCCGTTCATTATCTCCCCAATGGTACAACACATTCAACTCAAACTTAACATATGGATATATAATCATGAGAAAATACAGGTCAAGTTCAAATTTGGTCATGGTTCGATGATTTTTGGCAGAGTTATGCCCCTTTTACTTTGAAAATAATATAGATTTTCAGTTTCCGTTCATTATCTCCCCAATGGTACAACACATTCAACTCAAACTTGACATATGGATATGTCATGAGAAAATACAGGTCAAGTTCAAATTTGGTCATGGTTCGATGATTTTAAGCAGAGTTATGCCCCTTTTACTTTGAAAATAATATGAAATTTTCAGTTTCCATTTATTATCTCCCCAATGGTACAACACATTCAACTCAAATTTGACATATGGATATGTTTTTGGAATGCCCAGGCCAAGTTTGAATTTGGTCATGGTTCAATGATTTTTGGCAGAATAAAGCCCCTTACACTTTGAAAATAATATGAAATTTACAGTTTCTGTTCATTATTTACCCAACAGTGTTACATATTCAACTTAAATTTGACATATGGATATGTCAAAGGAATGGGCAGGTCAAGTTGGAATTTGGTCATGGTTTGATGATTTTTTGGCAGAGTTATGTCCCTTTCTTTTTGAAAATAATATAGATACATCTAAGGAATAAGCAGTTTAAGTTTGAATTTGGTCGTGGTTCAATGATTATAGACAAACTTATCTTTCCTGAATGTTGGAAAAATTTTGAACTTTCAGTTTCAGCACTCATACTTTTAGCCGTTATTTTGGCTACAAATATGCAATATGCTATTTTTAAAAGGTTAATACTGAATTATTTCAGTGCCTTGAACATTGTATGAAAATGGTTAGTGTTAACATTGAAAAGTTTTATGGGCTTTGAACTTAAAATGAAAAAAATAATTAATGCACCATCTGAAATTTTGGCTGCATGCGGGGGCATCCGTGGCATGATGACACATTTCTAGTTGAACATTTTTTTCACTGGAATGCAATTATGCTGTATGTGTCCATCATCAAGTCAGACAATTATATCGAAATCCAAAAGATGTGCCTTACATGGGGCATTTCTTTTAGGAACAACCTGCTAAAAATGTTCTTGACAGAAATTTAAATTATTTTTAAACTGTTAATGTATAAAATTTTTATGCAAATGCAACATTTAATTTGATTAACATTTGTGAAATGTAATTTTTGACTACAAGATATTTACAACAAAATATAGTGGAAATGAAATATACCTGGAAGTAATACTTTTACTGTTTTCATGAAGTTTATAATTATACCATTCAAATACAAGTTAAATCAGTATTTTGAAATTTAAAAACAAATCATAGATTAATGGATTATTGTAAATTTGTTGGATTTGATAAAGCAAGTCAGTAAAAGTTATTGTTTTATTCAGCATTCCAATGTGTCCTCTGCTGAAAATCTCCCTCCCTGAAATATACATCGTCTGCTACAAATCTCTCTCCCTAAACACTGCCACGTGCTTCTGTTTACTACTGAAGGTTCATGACCTGTAATGATCACATGGCTCCTCCCAGGGAAATTCAAATTTCAAATTTGACAGTCAGTATTTTTTTCCTGAAATACACTTCACAAAGTTATATTTTGAATAATTTTGGTCAATCTTTATCAAAAATATCTATGCCTACAAACATGCCAAGTATTGTTTTAATGCATTTGGTAATTAATCTTAAATCTTTGAAAAAGGGTCCCTGAAGTGAAGCATGCATAAAAATAATAAGAAACCTGCCCTAGCGCCATCTGCTGGCTTTTATAGTCCAGTTGGGCCTTTAAGGGGTGCAGGATTCTGTGTCCTGTAAAACCCTGTGTCTTTGTTATTATAATGAATAGATTTTCTTCATACTTTGATGTCAAGAACTTTAAAAAGATCAAACAAAACATTACTTTGAATCATGAATGACCATGATCTATAGAAAGTCAAATTATTGAACATTTCTTGATTTTTTGCTATAAGTGGCAATATCTCTGTTATTTATGGATGCTGAGAATTAACTTATATTCGTGGGCATGAAATTTCGTGGTTTTATCAAAACGGGCATTTTCGTGGGTTCTTAAATTCGTGGATTTTCAATTGCTTGTAAAAAATAAAATGAATAACCAAATGGAATAATCTTGCACTTAATCGCTGCGCATTTTGCCTACCGCATGTACATATCATTAATGTATCACACAGCGCTTCAATTCTTGCCTCTGGGCATTCATTACACAAAAATTTGCAGAAAAGGGCGGATGCATGTTTGTAATGTATAGAATAGAGACATAGTTAGAAGTATTTGTTGGGGGAAAATTTTGTCGGATTTTAAATTTGGGGATATACCTACCCATGAAAACCACGAAAATTCATGCCCCACAAATAAAAATGATTTTACAGTGGTTGATTTTCATACTTGGATAAACTGAATATGCAGGGATTTTTTCCAGGATTTTCAGGTGCATAGCTTGAACGAAACCCATGTGTAGGCACTTGTGTTAGGGGGGTCCGGGGGCATGCTGCCCCGGAAATTTTTGAAAATCTACATTGCCATAGATGCATTCTGGGGTATGTAAAGGCATGTTCTGAAGGAAGAGTATTCATAATTTTGCTGAATTTTGGTTACATTTTTTCCATCAATTTAAAGATGACCATACTTATACCACTAACTCAACGCAAAGCTACTGTGACATTAGAGCTTTTATCCGTATATAGTTTTGGGGTAATAATAAATGAATCCAGAACTATACATTTAAAAAGAACAAATTTATGCAATTTTTTTAGCATTATCATCAAAATTTAAAAATTCAAAATAAGGTTGTCTAAATATATACTTAGAAAATAATAAAAACAAAGATCAACAAGATCGAACGCCATTAACTAAATGCATTCGTACTAACACCTTGCTACATACCAATGATGATGATGAAATATCTAATGTCACACAAACAGCGTCTCAATAAGATTTTATGCTCCCATAATTCATGTATGAAAGCCTTAGTGAAACATATATAGAACATAGAATAGCCTGTTTACGTGAAGTTAAACATATAAAGAAAGTAAAGACAAAGCAAACTTACACCTCCAATACGTTACCTACAGTAATGTAAGAAAAAGAATTCCGAAGACTTTTATTATAAAACATTTTTGTAATTTGAATGAACTATTTTGCGCGAAGTAGTGTCAGAATGTTCAAAAATTTCTTTCACAAATGTAACAAGGGTGCCATAGTCACAAAATACGCCCGTTTACGAAAAAGCTTTAGATGGAGATGGGGGCATTATGGATAAGTGTTATCTAGCAAGCAAGTTTTTATTCTTGGCACGGTGTTGTTAAATGAACCTTAAAACAAATCAATAGGGACGATATGCACAGAATGTGTGACCTTGACCTTGGTCGCAGGGACCTGAATTTTATGCACGGCACTCAGCCTCACAATGATGAACATTTGTGCCAAATTATATTGAAATCCCTCTATGCATGTAGAAGTTTTGCTCCAGACAAGTGTTTTTCTATGAGCTCTAACTGTGACCTTCACCTTTGACCTAGAGACTTGGTTTATGTGCAGGGCACTACGTCTCATGGTGGTGAATAATTCTATAAAAGTAACATTAAAATTCCTCCATGCATGTAGAAAATATGCTCCGGACAACATCTGGATATTTAATCATCTCCAGTGACCTTGACCTTGCAAATATTAACCTAAATTAAATGTGTAACACCTGTAGTCATGATAGTTACCATTTGTGCTACAATCCATCAATAAATGATGACTAAATGGTCCCTATAACCATCTTCAAATTTTTATCTGAACTTTGACCTCTATGTGTAACCTTGACTTTGGTCGCAGGGATCTGAATTTTGCATGCAACACTCAGCCTCACAATGGTGAACATTTGTGCCAAGTTATATTGAAAACCCCCTATGAATGTAGAAGTTTTGCTCCGGACAAGCGTTTTTCAATGAGCTCTAAGTGTGACCTTGACCTTTGACCTGGAGACCTGGATCATGCATGGAGCAATACATATCATGGTGGTGAACATTTCCATAAAGTATTATAAAAATTCTTCCATACATGTAGGAGATATGCTCAAGACAAAATCTGGATATTTCACCATCTTTAGTGACCTTGACCTTGCATATATTGACCTAAAGTACATGTGTCACATCCGTAGTCATTATAATGACCATTTGTGTTACAATCCCTCAATAAATGATGATTAAATCGTCCCTATACATATCTTTATATTTTTATCTTTTTTTAAACGGGCGTATAAAAAGTACATGTAATTTAATAACTAAAAAATTCTGATTTAAGATTTTATTCTAGGGAAATACATTTCATTACAATTCTTAATCTTTGAATGAGCTGAACTGATATTTACTTGAAAATTAAAATATAATTAAATTTCTATGAGAAAGTATTTACATTTGATAAGGTAATTACTGTATGATCTTTATGAACAAATACCAAGTCTACAGAGCACCATAGTTATCATAGTTAAGAATCTTGACCAATGAATGAAACATGTGTAAATAAATGTTACATTTTTTAGAACATACTCAAAGAGGATTATTTCATGCCCTTTGATTAAATTCTATTTTTAGAATTGAAAGTGAAAATAGATCAAGGGGAGTAATTGTGTAAGTCATTTATGAACCAAGTAATAACTTTGTTGTCTCCCTTTGATTAAATTCTATTTACAAAATCTGGATATTTCATCATCTTTAGTGACCTTGACCTTGTATATATTGACCTAAATTACATGTATCACAGCCATAGTCTTGATAATGACCATTTGTGTTACAATCCCTCAATAAATGATGACTAAATGGTCCATATACACATCTTCATATTTTTATCTGAACTTTGACCTCTATGTGTGACCTTGACCTTGGCCAAAGGGACCTGAATCTTGCACGCGACACTCCGCCTCACAATGGTGAACATTTGTGCCAAGTAATATTGAAATCCCTCTATACAAGCTCCGGACAAGCATTTTTCAATGAGCTCTAAGTGTGACCTTGACCTTTGACCTAGAGACCTGGTTCATGTGCGCGACACTGCTCCTCATAGTGGTGAACATTTATATGAAGTTTCATTAAAATCCCTCCATACATGTAGGAGATATGCTCCGGACAAAATTGGACGCTGCCCGCCCGCCCGCCGACCGCCCGCCCGCCCGCCAGGGGCGTTCCCATAATACGTCCCGTTTTTCAAACGGGCGTATAAAAATTACTATCAGTGTGAATGATCTTGGCATGTCAAAACGCTCATATTCATTTACATGTACATGTTTATTTTAAGAAAAGTTACTAAAAACCGGATATTTTCAATCATGTGTTTCCTTACATTCTTCCTTTCCATATGTTACTTAAGTCACTCTATAGTGATAATTCAACAATCAATTATTCTCTTATTTTTCGTTGTACATTCAAAGAGCTTACATCTATCCGCAACATTTTGTATCTTTATTTTGAAAATTACTTTAGCTGGAGAGGTATTGTTTTACAAATGATATTTTCCAATCCAATCTGCATAACATTGTTGTGAAATATTTGTAAATGTTACTTTATGTGCAATTTAATGAATAAATTAAGTTTCATTAAAGTATAAATTACAAAAAAGAGAATTGCATAGCTAGCTTTTAAAGCAAACTCTCCACAACTATGCTAATTAATGCAGATTTTGATGTGTATTCAATATTCAAACATATTACTTGTAAATATTATATATAACTAAAATACATTTTAAAAAAAATATGTAATTACACAGATTATGTTTCACGTTTACTTCAAATCGACTTTATGAACTTGCCAGGTTTTATTTGTGCTCAAGATTTGACGGAAATGCAGTTTGAACAGAATAACGTACAAATAATTAAATCATGAATACCTTAAGAAGGGAAGATACTATAAAAGACAAGATGTCAAGCCTTCATTCAAAATATATCGCTTAGCTTCCTCGTCAGTTGTATAAAACTAGCACTACCTATATCTGGATATTGCCGATCATTGTCGTGCATACTTGTAATATTTATATTTTGAATCGAAGCGCTCAAAAACTTTAATATTGTCAAAAACTCCATCAGTCTCTGATAGGTTTTACCACAAAACAACTTTATAACACGGCAACACTTTCGTTATGAAATAAAACTCGATATAAAGAGTATAAAACTCGTTTTAAATAAGCAAGATTACAGGTCATTTTCTAATATTAGGACCTACACAACTACTGCCCTTACCCTTAAATTTTTATTGCATTTTTGTAATAATTTAATTTTTCATTTTTGAGGAAAAAGTGTAGGCACGTGCCTACAGTGCCTATAGGAAGCTACGCCACTGATTTTGGGAACATGACCCATATATCCACTGAATTGGGAATTTCAGCGGTGTTAAAAATTGGGAAAAATGCATGACTGAAATTTTACAGTACCTGTCCACTGTCGAATTAACTCAGTTACTGTAGTTAAACTCCATATTATTATGTCCCCTTTTAAAGTCATATAATGATATTGCTCTGCAGCATGTTGTTGGTCAGTCAGTTATCCTTAAATTTCATGGGTGTATTGGTCTTAGTAAGAAGATAACTTTTATTGATTTTGAGTCAAAGGTCAATGTCACATTGACCTCATATGTCATCCATATTTGTCAGGAGCATATCTCCTGCACCTATGGGGGATTCTAACGAAACTTGATAGAAATGTTGATCACTTTGAGAAGCTGTGTTGCACATGAGTCAGGTTTCGAGGTTAAAGGTCAAGGTCACACTTAAAAGTCATTGAAAAATGCTGATCAGGAGCAAAACTTCAACATGTACAGAGGAATTTTGATATTACTTGGCACAAATGTTCACCATTGCGAGGCACTTTGTTGCATGCTTCATTGAGGATGCTTGACCAAGATCAAGTCACACATAGAGGTTAAAGTTCAAATGAAAATATGAAGATGTGTACAGGAGCCATTTAGTTATCATTTATTGACCCAGATATTGCCCCAAGCATATCTCTGACATGCATTTTCAGAGGAATTTTAATATCACAGTCATAAGACGTAGTGCCCTGCACATTAACAAGGTTTCTAGGTCAAAGTTTAAAAGGCCACAGTCACTTAGATGTCTTTGAAAAATGCTTGTCCAGAGCAAAATTTCTACATGTATTGAGGAAATTATTAATATAACTTGGCACAAATTTTCATCATTGTGAGGCTGCAGCCAAGATCAAGGTCAAACATACACATAAAATTTCAGACGAAAATATGTATAGGGATCAACTTGTTGCCACACTTCTTATTGCCGTCTTCTCCACTTAAACCTTCTATAATAATTCAGAATCGATACTTACACTCACACTCATTGTGTAAATCCCATATAATTGCCTAACGGTCAAGATAGCCCTCACCTTTCAGTATAGTGGTATTCAGATTATAAAGTAAGTGTGGTCAGTGAACTCAGGACATTTGAGAATCTGTGAGATTGGGAGGGCGTTACCTTGAGGTGTCCTCAATAAAATAATTCTGAATACCACTATGTTTTGAGTATTGATTTAAAATTAATTTCGTCCCATTTATATTTAAATGCATCATATACGCGAATTGACAGTATTTGAGGAAATAAATGTTGAAAAAGAGTTACATAGGGATAGAGATGATCTCATTAAATTTATGTCAGAAGTTGAATTTTATCAGAAATTTCGATTTTCGAAGGAGTATGCACATTTTATACCGGGATTATGATTGAAAAAAAAAACCCTATTAAAATCAATGTAGCAAAACAATTCCTTTAACATTTGTTTAGGTGTTTAGGTATGATAAATATACTTAACTAAACGAGTATGGTGTTTCATTCTGACTTAGATCAAGTTTGTAACTTTAATAATAACTGTATAATGTTTTACCGCTTCAGCTGTTTTAGGTATCCCAGCATCACAATCAAACAGGGCTATTTTTGTTGTTGTTTTTTTTTTGGGGGGGGGATATGTAAAAACCTAAAGGCACGTTATGTCTTATTCTATTTCTTTTAATTAAACAGAAAAATATTTAAAAACTATTTAAAGTTGCATTTAACGTATAGTAAAGTGCTATTAAGGTAGAAAAATGTAAACAGTGTAGTATTTTGACTTCCATACAAAATGATTATGCACTATGATTATACACTTTGCAAAAAAAGAGGATAGTTCAGAACTATTACAAGATACCAAAAATAAAAATGATAGAATTTCTGAGGCATAGGCCTCATGGGCCTTTAAAAATGTCATAAGATGATTAAGAAAAGAAAACTTGATTGTGTATTGAAAAAAACAAACTTAAGTATTCAAAGAAAAATCTGGAGCTCAATTGTTATGACCCCCTCATAGGCATTGGCATTGATTAACCTTTTCAAAAGGTCCATTTGATACTCATATGCCAGGATATCTATATTTGTAATCTTTATTTTAGATACCTGTCAATCTCACAGTGTTTCTTGGTAAACTTACACAGTAAAGACATGACACTGTATTCGCAACATAGATGAGGAGCCGTAGCTATCCACAGACTAGATACAAATTTCTTTGTTTGTGAATTGAATATTTAATAAAGTATTTTGTTATAAAATCTTGACTGTCCCTTTTTTTCCGTAATTCCTTTGCAATTAATGGTATAGAAGACATTTCAATATCTTGGGTGGCCCTATATCTTTAGCTGGAGGAAGTTGTCACTTTAAGGTTAAAGGCCCAACTGGACTATAAAAGCCAGCAGATGGCGCTAGGGCAGGTTTCTTATTAATTTTATGCATGCTTCACTTCAGGGACCCTTTTTCAAAGATTTAAGATTAATTACCAAATGCATTAAAACAACACTTGGCATGTATGTAGGCATAGGTATTTTTGTTAAAGATTGACCAAAATTATTCAAAATTTAACTTTGTTAAGTGTATTTCTGGAAAAAAATACTGGCTGTCAAATTTGAAATTTGAATTTCCCTGGGAGGAGCCATGTGATCATTATAGGTATGTGGCAGTGTTTATTTCAGGGAGAGAGATTTGCAGCACACAATATATCTTTCAGGGAGGGAGATTTTCAGCAGTCTCATGACACATTGGATTGCTGAATTTATGATAAGAAAAAAAAAACAATAACTTTTACTGACCTAATACTTTATCAAAAAGTATTTATATCCAACAAATTTACAATAGTCCATTAATCTATGAGGTTTTTTGTAAATTTCAAAGTACTGATTTAACTTGTATTTGAATGGTTTAAAATTCATGAAAACAATAAAAGTAACTATACAATATTTTGTTGTAAATATCTTGTAGTCAAAAATTACATCAACTAAATGTTGCATATGTATAAAAAAAATTATACATTAACAGTTTAAAAATATTTTAAATTCCTGTCAAGAACATTTTTAGCAGGTTGTTCCTATGTAAGGCACATCCTTTGGATTTGGATATAATTGTCTGACTTGATGAAGGACACATACAGCATTCCAGTGAAAAAAAAGAAAAACAACTAAGACTTCAAAAATAATATCTGGACAAGATAGCTTGATAATATCTTTAATTAATCTGTGAGCCATTAAACCTCTCCTGTGTAAAATCAGCTGTTTTTGTGTACATTCTCTCTGCAGGTTAACACTGCATGAAATTTTTAGCTCAGACAGTTTTACATCACTGATTAGTCACACCCACAAATACTCGCTGCCACGGCAGCAGATGTTGCCCCCTTTAAGGTCAAGGTTTGGAGACTGATAAAAATATAATTTTACTCTTTCACAGCCTTTATTTATTGTCTGATGTCTTTAATATTTGGTGGGTAGATTCTATGGTTGTCCTCAAACTTAGGTTAATTGGGGTCAAGGGTTTTAGTGCTTAAAATAAATTGTTATACTTTTGCTCTTACTGCCATTTTTAGCTCACCTGTCACTGGTGACAGGAAGAGCTTTTGTAATTGCTTTTCGTCCAGCATCAGTCCGTAGTCAGTCTGTAAACTTTTACTTTAAACAACATCTCCTCATTAAGCAATAAGCCCGAGTTTCATCAAAACTTCACAGGAAAGTTCCTTTGGTGGTCACCTTTAAAAATTGTGCAAAAAATTTAATACCATGCAGAGCTCTGGTTGCTATGGCAACCAAAAGAAAAAGCTTAAAATATCTTCTTTTAAAAAACCCAAAGAGATAGAGCTTAGATATTTGGCTGGTGAGTGTCATCCAAGTTTGTCAAAAAAAAAAACCCTAGGGTCAAAATTGGCCCTGCCCCTGGGTGTGTTTGTCTGTCATTTTCCTTATATGTATTTAGTAAAGACTTATAATCTTCTTTTAAAAAACCAAAAGAGTTAGAGCACAAATTTAACATCTTCTAGTGAGTGTCTACCATGTTTGTTCAAATAAAAGCCTGAGGGTCAAAATTGGCTCTGCCTTAGTGTGTCATTGATTTTCGCTATACATGTATGTCTATAAAAAAATTTAAAAAATTTCTTTTAAAAACCCGACAAAGCTACAGCTTAGATATTAGGAATGAAACATGTTCTAATGGGTGTGTATCAAGTTTGTTCCTATAAAAGCCCTGGGGTCAAACTGGCTAGCACTGGGGGTCATTGGTTTTCCCTTTACACAAGTATGTATATAGTAAAAACAAACAAAAAATCATCTTTTAAGAAACCCAAAGAGCTTGAGCTTTTATATTTAGCATGAAACATCTTTTAATGGGTGTCTACCAATATTGTTCAAATAAAAGCCCTGGGGTCAAAAGTTGCCTGCCCCAGGGGGTCATTGATTTTCCTTATATGTACATAGTAAAAACTTCTTTTAAAAAAACCAAAGAGCTAGAGCTAAGATATTAAGCATGACAAATCTTTTTATGTGTGTCTACAAAGTTTGTTCAAATAAAAGCCTTGGGGTCAAAAGTTGCCCCGCCCAAGATGGTTATTGATTTTCCTTATATGTATATACACGGTGTCAAGGGTATATGCATCATTTTTCCGCGTACCGTCGATAATTTATCATCCTGCGTGCAGCACCGTATCATTTTAGACAAAACAAACACTGAAACACAAAATGCATGACAGAAAACGACCTGAAAGTCACACTTTTAAAGTAAGTGTATTCATAAAAGTGTGTCTACGGAATATCATGATCATGGAAGCTTATGTCTTTACCTAGTTTTTATCAAAGACTTGTACGATTTCTTTGTTTTAATGAAAACAGCTGGAGCTGGCTTGGGGAAAATGACCATTTGGAAAACTTTTAAAAGGAGAAAATTATATTGTCAATCAAAATATTTATTTGATATAACTGTAAGCATCAAAGATATGCATACAAAAAATAGTGCACACAAATTTAAGCTATTTAATTTCTTAAAAAAGTCATAAAAACGTGACAACTGACCGAGTTCTTGGTACCGCATCATGGGTCCGCACCGAAAATTGTGGCACCGTATACATTTGCGCTAGACTTGCACCGCATCATGATCATTAACCTAATGGTGTATAATTTTATTTGTATTTATTTATTGTTGCCCATCTGGGCAAAGCATGTAGATGTATATTAATTATTTACAAACGGGGGAAAATGCATAAATACTAGTCAGTTCTAGAAGCAAACCTGGTTCTTTGTGTGTCCGATGTAAAAACATTTGACCACGGTCACATTCGAAAGAATCTGAGTCTTTACTTTATTATTAAGATCGTCTCGATTAGGACAACCTGAGTGCAAATTGCTGACTTTAGTATGCATGTAAAGAAGCAAGTTTATAGTGAAAATGTTATGTATATTTAAAGCAAATATGCATATATATATTGTTACCATTTTATACATACTCTTTGAGATCGTGCTTACGGAGAGAGTTTTTTCCTACTCAATCCGTGCAATTTAATATTTGTCAATTTTCATGTAAATGAAATGTTCATAAATAAAATATTGTTATAACTAAATAATTTGACTAAATACATTGGAAGAGTAAGGAATCGAAGCCGAGACTTCTAGACTGAAACGGCGGACTTGGAATTATGGCATCGCTTGTCGAGGCCCCATGTTTCCTTGAGCAAGAGTCTTAAATTGTTGTGGTTAAAGTTATCTTTAAGTTTTATAATAGTTTATCAATAACTGGAACAAAAAGGAGAAATACAAGCATGCCGACACAAATATGTAATGGATACAGTACGCGTTTTCCTTCAATATTGTCTTCTTACAGACATAAGAAGACAATTTTGAAGAAAATACGAGTAACTGTATCTGACTTATACGACGTTTAATTGTAAAGAACCGATAAATTAATAAACACATTTAATTATAAATAGATCTATGTATTTTCACGTTGAAATTATAAAACTATAGAAATATTTGCAAGGCTTTTAAGCTTTGGGCAGTGAAAGGTGTAGGTAAATTGTATTCGCACGGAACTTTCGTGCACTTAGTCAATCGGACATAATTCACTTTCATTTATGATAAACAATGTTTTGGCTGTAACAGAATGTGGGTACAGTAAATGTCAAGTTAATGTTGTTTTTATAGAATGTCAGACGATATAAAAAAAAACACTAAGTGTTGTACCATCTTCCAACGAACAACTGTTAGTTTCGTCAATGCTAAAATCAACAGTTACTTTGGTTCTGGAAATGGCCATCCAATTTTTCGATATCCTAAATATTCTCATGAGATGCGCACTACTTTCCATCGGTTTCTATAGTGTCCTGTTTGAGGCAGTGAAATATCGCCTGTTAAGATTGACTAAATCTCTTGTTTAAGTGATTCAATGTTGAATGGCGCGAAAAGTATTTTGTGAGAATGTAGCATCGTGCTACTTTATCTATAAAAAATACAGAAAGGCGGACAAAACTTTACGAAAAAATCGAGCATGTCAATAGCAGTTCTTTAATTGTCCCAAGAAGGACACCGTATATTTCAACTGCACTAAATCCATGTCTAAAGGAACAGTTATCTTACTATTGTGGCTGATTTGGAACACTTTTGTGCGTCGTGTTGGCGCTAGCCAAACGGCGCTTTGTCGGATTTTCGTCTTGTCCTTTCGCTCACGATGTACTCCAAACAGCACGTTGTCGTGCGGCGTGTTGTCGCAATGTCATATTGTCGCTCGGTTCAAATCGAAGGATTGGCTTAATATAAGCCAAGGGACAGGGCGACATCGCGACAACACGCCGCATAACACGCTGCATGACAACGCGCCGTTTGGTTAGGGCTTAGTTACAGACAGGACGACAAGACAAGAGCGCGACAACACGACATTTGGGGCTTTGTCGTGTTGTTGCTATCAACAAGACAAAAAGTTGCTATCGACAACGCAACGCGCAATGTACCAAATCAGCCACCATATCTTACAGACGTAAGAATACATTTTTTGAATAGCTGTGCTGGTGGGGGCGGGGGATTATAGTCGTATAATACTACAGGGAGGATAACTCAAGCACATTATGGTGACTGATTTGGTACGCTTTTGCGCGTCTAGTTTGCGCTAGCGACAACACGACAAAGCACCAAACGGCGCGTTGTCCTACTTTCGTCTTGTGGTCCTGTCGCTAGCGACAACACGACAAAGCGCCAAACGGCGCGCTGTCGTCTTGTGGTCCTGTCTCTAGCGCGGCACGCCAAAATGTGCGTTTTTGTGCGGCGCGATGTCGCCCTTTTCGCTGGCTTATAAGCCAATCCTTCAATTTGAACGACCGACCATGTGACATCGCGACAACGCGCCGCACGACAACGCGCCGTTTGGCGTGCCGCGCTAGAAAAAGGACAACAAGACGACAGCGCGACAACGCAACGTGTTTGGTGCTTTGTCGTATTGTCGCTAGCGACAAGACGAAAAGGCGATCACGAGATATAGGTTGCATCGTCGCTATCGACAACGCAACGCGCAATGTACCAAATCAGCCACCAAACATAGTTGCCACCTTTCATAAATTCAGTAACATGCGTAAGTTACGTGCCCAGTCAATTAGTTAAAGTAACTAAAATCCAAAATGTAAAAAAGAAATACTATTTTAGAAATATGAGCTTTGACTTGCTTGTGTGTTGTATTAACGAATTTGAGAAAAAAATTCAATAACTGATATCTCTGCAAAATTATGCAATTATCTTGTCCAAAGAAAAGTTCAACTTCACAACAGACATAAAATGCAACTGCCTTACGAAAGCATAGAATTTTAACAAGAAAATTATCTTTAAAAAAAACGATATAGGTCCAGATTGCTTCCAGGCCAGGTAATCCACTGCCCGCGCTTACCTAACCGATAACCAACATTTACCTCTTCTTGTCAATCCTACATAAAAAAAAAATAACAATACCCCCCCCCCACCAACAAAAAAAAACAACAACAAAAAAACCGGTTAAACATATTTTAAAGTACATGTATGCAGTATTACCGCGCAAAAAGAAGCGGTGCCATGGTTCTGCATGATGCGGTACCATGTTTATCAATGTTTTCTTGATTTAACAACATTATTTTGCATTATTTGTGTAAAATTGGTATGTTATCAGCTCGGGTCAATGCTTTTTGTGATAATTTGACATATGATACTTCTTCCGACAGCTTTACTTTCAGAAAAGGATGAAAAATGTTCGCATCAAGAACACAACTGTTTCACACGTATAAAAGTGTTTTCATTAGTTTCAGCTTATAATAGACAAATATTGTTGCAAAATGTTTTGCACACATAGATGAATCATTTAAAACTTCCGTGATGTATGCAAACTCTCAAAATAAAATCAATATTAGTAAGAAATTTTGGCATTTTTGAATTGACCTCTTGCACTTTTCAGAAGATTACGTAAGAATGATACGGTGTTGCGCGCAGGATGATAAATTATCGGCGGTACGCGGAAAAATGATGCGTATACCCTTGACACCGTGATATAGAAAAACTTCAAAAATCTAATTGGGTGCCATCTTACTGAACATAGCATATTAGTAAGTTAATTCTATTATACTAATGTTTTCTTTATGCCATATGGTAATCCAAAGACCATAAAAAAGAGACTAAGGATTGAAGGAGCAAACATTTTATATGTAATGTCTGTTTCGACAACACATTTTGTATTGTTTTCTTCCCATGTGTGCATTTGGTAACCTGTACTGATTGTGCTGAAGCTTTGGGAAAATGTCCAACCTGCAGGGAATTCATTGTTTTGGGATCTGTTACAGCATTTATATCCTAAGTTGTAGTAAAAATACAAGTGTTACCAACAATCAGAGCTGCATCAGTACTAAGGGTGTAGTACCTAAGTACCAGTACCAGTACTTGGCAAATTATGCAGTACCATTACCAGTACCAGTACTAGATTTTAGCTCGGTACTTCAGTACCAGTACTTTTTTTGGTGAAATAATTAAGTATCAGTACCATTACTTTTATATATTCATCAAAGTTTGAATAAATACAGTGTGTAACAAATAATTGCAAATATTATTCAGCAATGAAATAAAATCTTAATTTCCTTTAAAGCTGCATGCCTCCAGATGACCAAAAATATTTCAAGAAAATTAAACTTGGAAAAAAATTACTAAAACTTTGAGAAAAGTAAACAAATTAAAGATTCAAGTGATAATTTATATCTTATGTGCAATTGATGACTGTATTTTGTAGTATTTATCACCATTTTTCTACTGCGTTACTAATGCAGTAGGGGCTATTTATGCATGTTTTGACCTCTTTTTGGTAATTTACGTGGATTTTAAGTGCCGATTGTAATGTGTCAAGTACTTTCTTTGTTCATTTAAAATATTTTACCTTTAAATACATTTTCAAAATTTTCATGAAAATTAGGATGAATCTGGAGGCGTGCTGCCTTAAAGTTAACATAACATATTTACAACTTTATAGTTTTAACATACTTTTTACAAACAATATTTACAACAAATATTCATGTCATATCTAATTGTTTAGTAACCAGTCAACTGTATAAATACAATGCAAACATCTTTCATTTAAAACACAACAGTCTTTTTGTTGCCTTTCACACCTTCACACCTCTGTTCAATTTATACCAAAGTTAATAACAACAAATATGGTGCTAACAATATCACTTTTTTCACTTGAAATGGGATTTTTTAGAATAGAAGAAATTAATTAGTGTTTATTTTGCTCTTTTACTAGTAAATACAAAGTAATAAAAGATTTTAATAAGGATATTTTAGGGTAAAGAGTTATTGAGTCTGTTTATCTTAATTTAATTTTTACTTAAAGTCTTTGGTGCTTTTTATGATGAATACTATGTTAACATTTGAAGGAATATTGCAGCAAATTATCTTTAGATTTGATAACTTACTTTTTCACAAAAATAAAATATAGTTAATGTAATTTACAGCTTTATTTTATGAGAAAAAATGATGTTATTTTTAATTTTTATCAAAACCAAAAGTACTGGGTAATGCAGTAGCAGTACCACTTTTTAAGACAGTAATGCAGTACCAGTAACAGTAGTAGCAAAATTTTGTAAGAGTAAATTCAGTATCAGTACCAGTACTTGCAAAATCGCTGCAGTACGTACTGCAGTACCAGTACCAGTACCAGTAATGCAGCTCTGCCAACAATATGTACTATGACTTAATATGTCTCCCAATATGTTAGGGAGACATATTGTTTTTGCCTCGCCATCTGTCTGTCCATCTCAACACATTCAGCTTGTCCAACTTTCACAGGTTAAACTGCTGGCCGGATTTCAATGAAACTTCACAGGAGTCATCAATACCATCCCTAGTTGTGCATATTGCCTACATGTTCTTTGCTGCACAAAATGGCCACCAGTGCTATAAATTGAAAAATCTTGGCCGCCTTTCACAGGTCAAGCTGCTTGTTGGATTTCAATGAAACTTTACAGAAGTGATCAGTACCATCCCTAGTTGTGCATTTCACAAAGCACATTCCGCTTCGCTGCACAAAATGGCCACCAGAGCTATAATAAGAAAAATACCTAGTCTGACTTTCACAGGTCAAACTGCATGTGGGATTTCATTGAAACTTCATAGAACTGATTTGAACAATCCCTAGTGCCATATTACCAGCACATTCTGCTTTGCTGCACAAAATGGTGGCGAGGGCTATAGATAAAAATTTTTTTTCCAGCTTTCACAGTTTGAACTGCATGTGGAATTTTAATTAAACTACACATGGTCTTTGGGTACTGCTGGTGATATTATAGTTAGTGGAGACAATGCAGGTGATATGACAGTTAGTGGGGACAATGCTGGTGATATTATAGGTAGTGGGGATTTTGCTTGTGATAATATAGTTAGTGGAGACAATGCAGGTGATATGACAGTAAGTGGGGACAATGCTGGTGATATTATAGTTAGTGGGGGTTATGCTTGTGATAATATAGTTAGTAGGGACAATGCTGGTGATATTATATTTATATGGGACATTATGCTGGTGATATCATAGTTAGTCTTGGCCTTATGCTGGTGATATTATAGTTGGACATTGGATGATTTCCAACACTGAAAAGCAGTTGTTTCTGGTGAGTGACTTAGGGCTATCATGGTCCTCTTGTTTTAATTTCAGTGACATTGACCTTGATCATAGGTAGTCCAAATGCAATACCAATTGGGGTCTTCATATAAGCTTTCTATACACCAAGTTTGATTACAAAATCTCATTCCTAACTAGTTATTGTTTGGAAACAATTTTTCCTTTTTAAGTAATGGTGACCTTGACCCCAGAGGTCCAAATGCAATACCAACTGGGGTCTTCATATAAGCTTGCTATACACCAAGTTTGATTGTAAAATCTCATTCCTAACTAGTTATTGTTTGGAAACAATTTTTCCTTTTTTAGTAATGGTGACCTTGACCCCAGAGGTCCAAATGCAATACCAACTGGGGTCTTCATATAAGCTTGCAAAACACCAAGTTTGATTACAAGATCTCATTCTTAACTCTAGTTATTGCCTGGAAACTATTTTTCTATTTTTCATAATGGTGACCTTTATCTTGACCCCAGGGGGTCCAAATGCAATATCACCAGGGGTCTTCATTTAAGCTTGTTATACACCAAGTTTGATTACAAAATCTCCATCCTTATTCTAGTATTTGTCCGGAAACCATTTTTAGCTCAACTTTTTAAAAAAAAAAGTAGAGATAGTTAGTGGTGACATTGCAGGTGATATGAGAGTTAATGGGGACAATCCTTGTGAAATCATAGTTATTGGGGCAATGCTAGCGATATCATTGGGGTGACAATGTTGGTGATATTATAATTAGTGGGGACATGATGATATTACGGATATAAGTACTAGTAACATGAAAGGTTATTGATGACAATGCTGGTAATCAAAATGCTTGTGATGTAATTGTTGAGGATGACAATGCTGGTGATATTATGGTTTAAGTGGGGACAGTGCTGTTGATGACAATTCTGGTGATACATGTATTATCGTTAATGGGGACAGTGCTGTTGATGACAATGCTGGTGATATTATGGTTTAAGTGGGCATGACAATGCTGGTGGTGAATATGTGGATTATGATAGAGTTATAATTTTTTCCATAGCTGTTTATATGGGTGCTGAGAATGGTAAAGGTGGTGATATGAGTACTCAGAATAGCAATGTTGATGTAATGATGGCTCATGGGGACAATGATGTTTATATAACAGCTGAGGAGGATAATGATGGCGATTAAAATGTTGTCCATTAATTTGAAGGTGAAATTAAGGTTTTTGCTATGAATGCTGGTGACATATGAGTGCTGACAAGTGAAAAAGTAATAAGTTTATGTAATATAAGAAAAGTTAGTAAATGGATAAAAAATTAAATGCAAAAGGTTAGAATGACTATCAGATATTATCGAAGTATGATGAATTACTATAATAGGAATATGGGCAAAAATTATGTTAAAAAGAACTGACAAAATTTGAGTAAAGCAGATTATGACAAAAGGATATGAGCAAAGCTACAGATACAAGTGCCATGCTGAGTTTTTTTTTTAAATTGAAAAATTGAATCAAAAGTTTTTCTTTGTTTTTTTGGCAGCTTGGAGAGATCTCTTTAGTTTGTGCAAAAAGTTCATAAACATGGATTATACTTAAAACCCTGACTACATAAATATAGTTGAAAATATATTAAGTGAATATCTGAGAGGTGAACATTTCTTTTTTATCTTATTTAGCTCACTTGAGCTTGCTCAGGGTGAGCTTTTAGGATCGTTGAATCCACATTTGTTATTTAACAGTCTCTAGCGGTCACATTTTTGCATCATGAAACTGGAAATTGGTCTGAAAGTTTGTTTTGATGATTTCTAGGTCAAGTTCGAATATAGGTCACCTGGGATCAAAAACTAGGTCACACCGCCCAATTATGGAAACACCTTGAAAACTCTCTAGGTGTCACAATTTTTTGACTGATTATTGTCATCAAACTTGGTCAGGATGCTTGTCTACGTAATTGTTGGATTAGTTATAACATGGGTCATCTCTGATGAAAAACTAGGTCACAAGAGCTAAAAATATAAAAATCTTGTTAGCACTCAACAGTGCCTATTGTTGTTATCTAAATATCCTGAAAATTGGTCTGAAAGTTTGTTTTAATGACTTATAGGTCAAGTTGGAATATAGGTCACATGGGGAAAAAAGCTAGGTCACACTGCCCAAATATGGAATTACCTTGTTAACACTCTAAAGGTCACATTTTCAACTCAATTGTCATTAAACTTGATCAGGATGCTTGTCTAAGTAATTGGTCGGATGAGTTTGATGGGTCAGGTTTAGTGATCTAGGGCCATCTTGGCCCTCCCTGGGGAGCATATAGCTGTCGGGTTGTCCGTCTGTCTGTATGTACGTCCACTTCTTGTCTGGCCCATAACTTTGTTATTTGAAGTCCCATTTTAAAACTATTTCACAGAAATGATCACCATATTGAGACGATGTGTCATGCGCAACACATGGGTCGCAACCTTGAAGGTCAAGGTCACAGCATGACCTTGCAGCAACATCGTGTCCGGTCCATAACTTCATTATTTCAAGTAGGATTTTAAAACTATTTCACAGAAATGATCACCATATTAAGACAACTAGTCGCGCGCAATATTTGGATCTCTACCTTGAAGGTCAAGGTCACAGCATGAGCCTGAAGCAAAATCATGTCTGGCCCATAACTTCGTTATTTGAAGTCAGATTTTAAAACTATTACACAGAAATGATCACCATATTGGGACGACGTGTCGTGATCAAAATTTGGGTCGTTACCTTGAAGGTCAAGGTCACATCATGACTTTGCAGCAAAATTGTGTCTGGCCCATAGCTTCTTTATTTGAAGTCTGATTTTAAAACTATTACACAGAAATGATCACCATATTGAGATGACGTGTCACAAGCAACATTTGGGTCGCTACCTTGAAGGTCAAGGTCACAGCATGACCTTGCAGCAAAATTGTGTCTCGCCCATAACTTCATTATTTTAATCGGATTTTAAAACTATTTCACAGAAATGATCACCATACTGAGACGATGTGTCGTGCGCAACATTTGGGTTGCTACCTTGAAGGTAAAGGCCACAGCATGACCTTGCAGCAAAATTGTGTCAAGCCCATATTTTGGCTTGCAGCAAAATCTTGTCCGGCCCATAACTTCGTTACTTTATGTCAGATTTAACAAGTCAGATTTAACAACTATTTCACAGAGATGATCTCCATATTTGAATTGCCGTGTTGCATGCAACATTTTGGTCGCTACCTTGAAGGTCATATTGAGACAAAGTGTCGTGCACAACATTTGGGTTGTTTTAACACTTTGAACTTTGTCTGTCACATAACTCTGACACTACAAGAGGTATACCTTCCTGTGTCCAAAACCTATGAGGGGAGCATCACCAGTCAACCGGTTCTTGTTTCATAGTTTTCAATATTGTTTTTTCTTTGGCATTTAAAGAGCTTTAATAATCAGTTGAATGAAGTAAAGGCTATGATGGCCCTTTGACCGAATATTTATAATAAATTAATAGATATTATTCCTTTTTTAGACAGACAGCACTTTACTTAAAATCTGTAGAACTTAGTTAGTAGTGGCTCTTTGTTGCTTGTGGTAGTTAGTTATAATGTTATATATATATTTTCAGCTTTGACATGGCAACTAGAAATGTAGATAATGCACTTCTAGTACAAGAAAATGCAGATATTAAGGATGAGCAGCCCAATGTTGACTTGAAGAGACAGTTTGCAGGAGATGAAAAATGCTTAAAAATAGTTAAAGAGCAGGAAGGATCCAGAGAGCAAGTTGATGGAAAGAGTGACAAACACTCACATACTCCTATTACACAGGATGAACAAGACACAGAATTGAGAATTCTTGAAGCTGTAACATTGCATGAAAATGACACAGCATCTAATATAGATAAAGAAAACACTGGCAATAACGTTGATGATTGTGCATATAGTCAGGAGCAAACAATCATTAATGCTGAAAGTGAAAACAGTGGTAAAGCAGTGGAAAATGTGAATGAAATAGGTAATGAACATGTTGAAAAATGTATAGAGTCTGAATCTGATGAAGAGCTTGCTGAAATTAAAGACCAATCTTCAACAGGAAAATCAGGTATTCCTTGCGTGCTTGAACAAACTGGTGGTAGTGAATATGGATCTGACTGTCTAGAGAATGAGATTGTCAGTCATATCAAAATACTTAATGAGAATGATGCTGTTAAAGATAGTACATGTGAAGAAATGACTGAAGAAAAGATTGATGCAGAAGTTAGAAAATTTGAGGAAAAGGTTAGTGAGGTAAAGATAATCAATGCTGACAGTAAATCTGAGATGGGCAGATTTAATGCTTGCTGTCAAAATGGAGAAATTGACAAAGTAGAGGGAGAAAAGAGCGCTGTTGGCAAAGATGATCCAGCTGAAGTAAATTCAAAATTGTGTGAAAAAGCAGAAAGATTCGTAAACAGTTTTGTTCAGAGAGTAAAAGTTGCATATAAACTCTACAGAGGATGTACAGAGAACTTTTTCTTTCAGACTGTCTTTGTACTCACCATTGTATTCCAGCGCAATAATCCAGAGTTCTTTCACTTTGGAAATCCCATCTTGAACCAGTTCCATGCAGATTTGAATCAAACACCTCACAATGGTTTCCAAGAAAACAGTGTTTTCCCTGTTCTTGGAAACAGCTCAGCACCTCAGGCAATAAGTATATATCTTCCAGAACCTAATCTTCCAATGAGAACGGACATTGTAAGGTCCGTAAACATTGATACATTAGGTATTACCTTTAGGCCAGATTTTGAAAATACAGCAAACTCTGGAAGCATGGACAGGTCACAGCCCAGAGTGGACAGCTCTCAGTATTTACAGCATACTGGTACAGGCAGTGGTGGTCATCAAAGCAATGATGAAGTGCAGAGATCTTCAGAGTTCATCAGTATTTCAAGTTTACCAATGACAGCCACTGTTAGAGAAGGCGAGAATGATTCCAGACAAGTTCAAAGATGCACACAAATAAATGATGTTCCAGCACTCCCTGTTCCTAACCAGCTGAGCTTAGATGAGGGCAGCACAAATAGGAAGGTAAAGTTCAGAATACCAAATTTCTTCAAATATTTGTTGACTTCTTATATTCACAACAGCAGAATTAAGTGCTGTGAGACAGTTTTACAAAGTTTCCCAGTACTTCATCTTAGTGTTGTTTTTATCTCACCTGACCTCGTTCATACCGTGTGAGTATAGAATAGAATCATCAACTGGACTGTTCTGCTCAAAACATTCAGTACCGTTAAAATTAAACATTAACTAATCCGCTCACTGGTTAACTCTTACTATGTTTGAAGCAACCTAAGTTACCTTGTTCAGATAGATAAAACTAGGGATGGCAACAAGTAATCAGTTAACCGAGTATTCGTTCGAACGTCCGAGTATCAGTTAACAAAATTGATATTCGATTTCTTGGAAAAATATATATTTCCTATTATTATTTTTTGTGATTTAGAAAGATTGGTGTATCTAATTAGTTCAGAAATTCGGAGATGTGCATGGATCTTCATAAATACCCGTTAAATACAATCAAAACATCCTTGCAGAGGTGCGAAAATGATAAATTTAACGAGGCGATCAACAGTTTGACACGCGCACCTGTGTCGCTTATGTCATCCAGTCTCTTATGATATTTAATTACCTTTAATTGTGTAGCCGAAGTAACTGTTTTGAAAACAACAAAGGGCCAATTGCTATCATGAATGTAAGAATAAAGGTAACTAGTATTTAGACCAGGTTTAACTTTTGTTGCCGCCGATGAGTCTATATTATTTCAAAAAGAAAAAAGATATGTTTAAAACTTGATTTTGCATTAATTAAAACCTTCTAATTTAATTATAATTAATTTGTCTCCCGTGCAGTCCTATTTACTATCTACAGAATTCTATGAATTTAAATAGAAAATGAAAGTAGCATGCCGACGGTGTTGATATTGTGTGATAAACTTGAAGATCACTGGCAATCATCCGAGTAACCGAGTACTCGATCGGAAAAATGACTGAGTACTCGAGTATTGATTTTGGTATTCGTTGCCATCCCTAGATAAAACTGTTGACTTAGAAACTATGTATTGAATGTATTATTTTCTCTTTATTTTTTGCAGGAGACACAGCCAGTGAGGAATATCTTCACAAATGTAATACAAAGCAGGCAATCTGCAGATGGTTTGTTTATTTTTCAATGTTTAGACTTAATTTAGGAATGCAGTTTACTCAAATTATTGTGTTTGTATGCTGATTTAAGGCGTTTTAAATATTTACCAATATTAAACTCAATTTTTTTACACCCTAATTGATTTTACAGCAGTTTTGTAATTATTGAACGGGTGTTAGCATATCAAGAACCAAACAAGTTTTATTAAATATTTAAGATTTTAGGAATTTTAGTCTACTACTGAACCTTAACCAGGAAGCTAGTGTTGAATTCAATCATGTAGAGTATTAAGTTATTTGCTTGAAATTTCATAACCCACAGTATCTTAAAGACTTCAGTTTATTTACAAAATATACAAACAAGAGGCTAGATGTTCATTGAAAGAAAGAAAAAAGGAAAGAAAAAATATCTCACATATATTTTTTGTTTCAGGAAGTCCATCGTCTGCATCCACCAACTTGATAGATAGAAACATACCAACAGTTGGCACATATAGTCTGGAAAGAATACCAGAATATGCAAGTCATCTCTCCAACAGTGTCTCAGAACAACCTTCTCAACAAATCAGTGATGATATGGTGTTTGGGGAGGAACAGATGACTAATATATTAGCTCGAGCAAGAACGTTTGATGACAGATGGCCACACCGTCATTTGAACCCTGGTGATATGGCCAGGGCTGGCTTCTTTTTCACTGGTAAGTTCCAGAAACATAAATGAAGCTCAGTATATGCTTGATTCATGATGACTTATGATTTAGCCTTTATCATATATACATATAAATTTAATATTTTATAAAATTATTATATTTTTATGAATGGATTGTCTGCTGGATAAGTTTTAATTGATTTATACTTTGACAAAGGAACACAAATGACAAAACTGACATGTTATATTATTCTATTATGACCTTGACCCTTAATTGACCTTGATAGTTAAAGTCAACATATTGAAATATGCCTAAATAATAATAACTTTGTTTTATATTCACATATTTTATTTATACTTGGACAACATAGCTCATGTGACAATTCCAACATGTTGAATTATTCAACTGAAATACTGTTGGGAAAAGGCGTAAAATGAAACAAACAAACAAACTTTCGAGAATTAATAACATCATTTATTGTGCCTTACATAGGGTGACTTTCTGCGCTTATGTTAACGTCACCTCCGACTTTACATTGTTTTTGTTGCTTACATAAATATATGACTGTTGGTCAGTAAAGGGCATTCTGGAAACTACAACGCATTTTGTTTAGTTAATATACACCCCCACAATGACCTTGACCTTTATATTACCTCAACCATAAAAATCAAATGTTTTTAAATTTAGCAAAAGATGTCATAACTTTGTTTTCTACTGACAAATAAGATACATTTTTTGAAGAAATAAAATATTTTGACAGAATTTGAAAAATAAGAAAATGACCATGACCTATAAATGACATAGACTGTCAAGGTCATTCATACCTTCCAAAATAACAGAATTAAAGGCCATGGTCCTTCAGAATGTTGATGACATACTTCTTGTGGGGTTCTAACCGGAGGGGCACTTTTGTTGTCTCCCGCCTTTTCGAAGAAAAAAGGGGGATATAGAAATAGGCTCTGTCTGTCTGTCCATCTGTCCGTCCGTCACACTTTCATGTCCAGTCCATAATTAAAGGTATCTGAAATAACTTGGTACAAATGTTTGTTGTAATAAGACAATGTGTCATGCGCAATTACCAGACCCCTACCTCCAGGGTCAAGGTCGCACTTGCTAATTCAAGGTCAACATTGTCTATTTGAGGGTATATGTTGTGTCCGGACCATAACTTTTTAGCTCAGCTGTCACAAAGTGAGCTTTTGTGATCGCTTTTCATCCTGCGTCCGTCCGTCCGTCATCCGTCCTTCATCCGTCCTTTGTCCGTCCTTCGTCCATAAACTTTCACTTTAAATGACATCTCCTCAAAAACCACTAAGCCAATTTCATCCAAACTTCACAGGAATGTTCCTTTGGTGATCACCTTTGAAAATTGTTCAAAGAATTTAATTCTGTGCAGAACTCTGGTTGCCATGGCAACCAAAAAAAAAACTTTAAATATCTTCTTCTAAAAAACCCAAAGAGCTAGTGCTTAGATATTTGGCATGAAACATCTTCTAGTGAGTGTCTACCAAGTTTGTTCAAATAAAAGCCCTGGGGTCAAAATTGGCCCCGCCCCAAGGGGTCATTGATTTTCCCTATATACATATAGTAAAAACTTAAAAAAACTCTTTAAAATAACCAAAAGAGCTAGAGCTAAGATATTTAGCATGAAACATCTTGTAATGGGTGTCTACCAAGATTGTTCAAATAAAAGCCCTGGGGTTAAAATTGGCCCGGCCCCAGGGGGTCATTGATTTTCCTATATGCATATAGTAAAAACTTAAAAATCTTCTTTTAAAGAACCGTAAGAGCTAGAGCTAAGATATTTAGCATGAAACATGTTCTAATGGATGTTTACCAAGTTTGTTCAAATATTAGCCCTGGGGGTCAAAATTGGCCCTGCCTGAGGGGTCATTGATTTTCTTTATATGTGTATACATAGCAAAAACTTAAAAAATCTTCTTTGAAAAAAACCAAATAGCTAGAGTTTAGATACTAAGCATGAAACATCTTCTAGTGAGTATCTACAGTTTGTTCAAATAAAAGCCCTGGGGTCAAAACTGGCCCCGCCCCAGGGGGTCATTTATTTTCCTTACATGTGTATAGTAAAAACTTAAAAATCTTCTTTGAAAAAACTCAAATAGCTAGAGTTTAGATATTAAGCATGACATCTTCTAGTGAGTATCTACCAAGTTTGTTCAAATAAAAGCCCTGGGGTCAAAATTGGCCCCACCCCGTGGGTCATTGATTTTCCTTATATGCATATAGTAAAAACTTAAAAAATCTTCTTTTAAAGAACTCAAAGAGCTAGAGCTAAGATATTTAGCTTGAAACATGAAACATCTTCTAGTGAGTATCTACAGTTTGTTCAAATAAAAGCCCTGGGGTCAAAACTGGCCCCGCCCCAGGGGGTCATTTATTTTCCTTACATGTGTATAGTAAAAACTTAAAAATCTTCTTTGAAAAAACTCAAATAGCTAGAGTTTAGATATTAAGCATGAAACATTTTCTAGTAAGTGTCTACAAAGATTGTTCAAATAAAAGCCCTGGGGTCAAAACTGGCCCTGCCCCAGGGGTGTCATTGTTTTTAACTATATGTGTAAAGAAAAAACTTAAAAAATCTTCTTTTAAAAAACCCAACGAGCTAGACCTTAGATGTTTAGCATGAAACATCTTCTAATGGGTGTCTACCAAGTTTGTTCAAATAAAAGCCCTGGGGTTTAAACTGGCCCGGCTACGGGGGCCTATATACAGGTGAGCGACTTCCCCGTCTGTAGATTTTCCACAGTCTTTCTGGAAAAACTCTGGAAAATAACTGATTTTCCATGAATTTTCATGGAAACAAGCTTTTTTCCACAGTATTTACAGAGTACTCTGGAACAATTTTCATGGAGAACTCTGGAACTTGACTTTTTCATCAAAGAAAAAAACATGAAACAGTTCTGGAAACTCTGGAAAGTTAACACTTAGACAATTTTCAAGGAGTTTTACTCTGGAAAACACTTAGTCATTTTTGAGAAAGTTTTGGACTTAGGAAGTTTTCATTTTATTTCTGCATTTACATATACTTCACTTAATACATTTAACTTTAATATTTTTTCCTAAGTAGGCATAAATAATCTTTTTAATACAAGACAGTTTTCTGGTTTTAAGACATAATGAAAATAAAGACAATTTAGAATATGGCATTGACACAATTGTAAATTGTTGAAACAGCAAGAACAAAATTAATGAATTTAATTACTTAGCATTGAGATTCAGGTCATACATGTGTACTCATTGTAATTAAAAGTAGCAGTTAGCAAAATAAACACTTATAGTTAAACAAAATGAAACCGTAATAAGCCCCTCAAGAGCTCAACTGTTTCTTTTTTTATTGCAAAAATTGAAAATGCATTAAGGTATTTTTTCATTTAACTCTCATTATTTTCAAGGTATCTCATATCAAGCCTCAGATCTGAGTGGTTCATTATTATATATTACCCTTAGTTGGAAAAAATAAATACACAATTAAAGAGAAACAAGTTAAATTTAAGAACAAATGTAATTGTTATGCACTTATGTTTCTTTATTAAGTGATGATAAATTTATTATGTATCTCTATTGAAGTATATATTTTATCTATATATTCATCCTGTGTAGAAGTAACTTATGTATAGTGATTAATTTCTGGAACATTCAAATCAGCATCAGCCACAATGTAAATATTTATGACCCCTCAAGTGGAAGCCACTGTTTTCATAAACACCAAAGTTAAACTCTCCTATCTGATATAAGAGAATAGAAAGAGGTAAAGCAGGTTTACAACATACTATATTACACTGTAGTTCCCAAGTAACTTAATACCCTTGCAGAACAAATCACAGGTCAGTTTACAACATACTATATTACACTGTAGTTCCCAAGTAACTTAATACCCTTGCAGAACAAATCACAGGTCAGAACACTCCTTGCAGGCGGGTCATTTGAACAGAAGCATTGAAAGATAATGTTTATAAGTGCCTAACTGCTTAAAAGTTATAACTTGAAATATTATGTTTGAGCATTGGATATTAGATCAAATGAGTTTAAACTGGACAAATTTACAAAAGTTTTCTGGAAATATGAATTTTTAAACATGTGTATTTCGTGATTCAGTTAAAATGGAGGGAACTACATGTATATCATTGTATATATAACCATTTCTAACAGTAAGTACAAATGTATTTTTATTTTTTAACACTTATTATTTTAGTTTTTTCAAATTTTCTTTGCAAGTATACACTGTTTTAGTGATTGTATTTCTACATACATGTATCTTTTCAATATTAATAGTTAAGAAAATCTTTTACATTTTTAAATAATGGCGGGAAATTTTAAATCAGAGATTATAATTTTCCATTCAAAATATTTGTGATTGAAACAGATTCCATATCAAGCAATGAATTTCCAAATTCACATTTAATAAAATTCATATGCCTTAATTGTAATTTCTTGTTACTCATGTACATATGTTTATTTTTTCAACATATTAGGTTGCAAAACTTTCAAGTCTTGGAGTCACATGAGATGTTTCCTCTCAAAGGATATCAGATGAGGGAAAAGTGATAAACGTACTTGTTGAATACAGAATGCTTACAGAACTATCCTGGTAATAATTTAGTTTGTTTTTGTTGAAAAAAGTCGAAGTAACATGTTTTTCATATAAATGCATGCTATTTTCCAAACACTGAACAAAATGTTGTTATTCATGTTTTATGCATATATTATTGTTATACTGACTCCACTGAACACATCTCTATTCTGACTCCACTGAACACATCTCAAACTTTCAGTGGTAATTAAGTACTTGTGAAGATCATTGAGTAATTTAAACTGCCATTACATAAAGTTGTCATTACATAGATATAGGAAAAGCAGGGAAATAATTGACACAAGTTTATCATAATGTTGATTTTGACCAAAAAAATTAATTTTCATCAAAGCATGGTATTTACTTGACAACTCTGTGCTGATATTCTGCAAAAATCATTGAATTGAAAGTTTTCCATCTTAACTTTTTTTTCACCCTTTCATGTTTTTTATCAATCCTGTTTAAACAATACTAATTATATTGACATTGTGCATATAACACAAGTACATGTATTTATATACAATTAATTCATATTTTTCAGTATCCACCACCAGAGAGGTCACACCACTAGTCAAGAAGATGTTGCATCATGTGACGTGAAGGATATATACATGTGTACTAGATGGATGTTAAATTACATTTGTTTGAATAAAACACTCTGACTTAGAAATAATTGTGAAATGTGCAAATTACTATATGTGTTTGAATTCTTGATGACTAGAGTGCTTTTTTGGATTTGCTAATTAAAAAACATATTAAATGCAAATTAAAAGGTCATTTGATTTTATTATGCAACCATCATTTCAGTAATCCCAAAATGTTCCAGAGTGAATTCCAGAATTGTTTCAAGGCTAATGGCATCTTACCCCATATCCTATTTTTAACTGCGGAACTTTTTCCACAGCGGCTCCGGAACATTCTCCAGAGTAACTCCGGAACATTTTCCAGAGTAACTCCGGAACATTTTCCAGAGTAACTCTGGAACATTTTTTCCGGAGTAGAATGTCATTTTAGCAGAACAATTTCCAGAGTTGCTTTGAAAACTCTGGAACATTTTCATGGAAAACTCTGGAAAAGTTTCATGAAAAAAGCTCTGGAAATTCATGGAGAAAGTACATGAAAATTCGTGATTTTTTTTTCAGTTTTCTTTGAACAACTCCGGAAAACTAGTCCGAATTATCCAGAGTTGGCAATTTCCATGAAAATTCCGGAAGTTTTCATGGAAATTCATGGAAAATGTACGGACGGGTCAGGGCCATCATGGCCCTCTTGTTTATCTTTGAAGGGATTTTGTAAATACTTGCCACAATTGCTCACAATAATGAGAAGATGTGTCATGAGCAACAACCGGTCACCTACCTCGAAGGTCAAGGTCACACTTGGAGATCAAAGATTAACATAGTCAGTGTTACAGGGTATATTTTGTGTCCGGTCCATAACTGTGTCATTTATCAAAGGAATTTGAAATAACTTGGCACAAATGTTTGTTATAATAAGACGATGTGTCATGTGCAACAACCAGACCCCTACCTCCAGGGTCTAGGTCACATTTGCTCATTTAAGGTCAACATTGTCTATTTGAGGGTATATGTTGTGTCCGGTCTATAACTTTCTTATCTTTAAAGGGATTTTGTAAATACTTGCCACAATTGTTCACAATAATGAGAGGATGTGTCATGCGCAACAATCAGTCACCTACCTCCAAGGTCAAGGTCACACTTGGAGGTCAAAGATTAACATAGTCTGTTATAGGGTATATTTTGTTTCTGGTCCATAACTTTTTCAATGATTAAAGGATTTTGAAAATACTTGGCACAAATAGTCACTATAATAAGACGATGTGTCATGCGCAACACCTGTATCCCTACCTCCAAGTTCAAGGTCACATGTAGAGGTTAAAGATTTACATAGTCTGTTATAGGGTATATTTTGTGTCCAGTCCATAACTTTTTCATAAATCAAAGGATTTTAAAAATACTTTGCACAAATAATTACAATAATAAGATGATATGTCAGGCGCAAAACATGGGTCCCTACCTCCAGGTCACACTAAGAGGTCAAAGATTAACATAGTCTGTTAAAGGGGTATATTTTGGGTGTCTCATCTATAACTTTCTTCATAGTTCAAGGGAATTTTGAAACTTACTTGTACAAATAGTTACAATAATAAGACGATATGTCATGGAGCACAACACCTGCAACACTACCTCCAAGGTCAAGGGTAACACTTCACTTAAGGTCAAAGCTTAAACATGAATAGCATTTTTTAAATTCAGTGTTTTTTTTTATTTTTTAATAAATTTATTGTTGCACGTTTGCAATCTAGCATTGATAAAATTTTTGACTAAAATCCTTAAATTAACCTCAACTTTTGAAAAGCCAATTTTATGCTTAAAAAAAATTCCCCAGAGGGGGGGGTTGGAAAATTGTTTAAATTTCTTTTTTGGGTGAGGCGTGTATTTTTCAGTATTGCATACAAAGGAATTAAAATTCCCCAAATTTTTAACTAAATTTATATGGCTTTCAGAAAAGGGAATTTGATATTCAGAATTAAAAAGTTTTAGAAAAATTCAAAACAAAAACTTTTTAGATTTTAAAAAATTTTTAGTTTTTAATATTTACATTTGAAAAATCACAGTTTTTGCCTCCCAAACGAAATTGAACAGTCAGATTTTAAGGGGTTTAGAAATGTGAAATTGAATCATTTTAAAAATCTTTTATGTTTTTGTTTTTAATAGTGAAAGAAGAAGACATGACCAGATGTTTTTGATTGTGACATTTTGGTTTGGGCAAATGGGAGACAGGTAAATATTTTTGCATATATTTTCATATATTGAAAGGATTAAATGAAGACTCTGTCACTGTCTTCATTTTTTTCCATGATTTTTGTCAAGTAAATGAAGATGTCAGGTTACCGAGCAGAATTTAATAACAGCCCTTAACCAAAAGTTACTTTGAGGAAATAAAAAAAATGACAAAGCACCCAATCAAGGAAATTTGTTTGTGACCAAATACTAAAATGGATGCAAAATTGTCACAGTTAAGTATGCAACTCTTTACTATTACTATAATCTTCTTTTTTTTGAAAGGTGGACGGTGGTTTGTTACCTCATAAAGCTTTTTACTGAGTGCCTATAATGTATGTCTGTTGAGCTAATTTTTGTAATTTTTTGCTGAAAGCAGCTGAGATATTTATTTGTTAAGAGCTTCTTTCCAGAATTTATTTTGGCGATTTTGCCTCAAAATATGCTTATTACTCTGAATGCACTTATCTTATGGTTATACTTTTAGCACTGTTTCATTATCATTTTTTGAATGAAAGATCAACTTTTACTGAATAATGCACTGTTTGAGTTCAAATGCTCAGGAATATAATCATGAAGGCTGATAGGCCTGAATGATTTTAATTGCAAAGCATTTCATTGATAAACTGTGCATGATTTATTGCTACAAGGCAATTTTTTTTTTCATTCTAAAATTTACTTATTAAAAAAGATAAATAATAAAAATAATGTATGTTAAGACTATTTGTGTTGAGAAGTAATATTCTCGGGTCATTTGCTTATTGACATCTATTTATATCATAAAGTGTGAGCATTCATTTTTAATAATATGCATAATATGCATATTATATTGTGCTATGTTATACTTGACTGTCCAATCTGTTTGATGATGGGAATAATATAAATCGAGATGATCAGCCAACAGTATAACACTTGGTCTGATTTCACATATGTGCACTCTGGTTTGGCTTCTTAAATTTTGTTGCAAGCATTCTAAGGTTTATATATATATTGATAATGTATTTGCACTTTTAGCTCATGCTTATGTTAGCAAATTTCTAACTGCACGGTTACCATGATGTTATTTTTAGCTCTGCTTTTTTTGGAAAAATAAAATAAAAAATAAAGTGCAGCTTTTGTCATGACCCTCTGGTTGATGTTGGCTTATATTTTAGTTTATAAAGGTCCATTTTTAAAAAAAAAATAATAAGTCAGCATTTTGTGTCCTTTATAAATTTCGAACAAATAACATGTTTTGAAAATATCTTTGCACAAATGGTCACCATTATGAGATGATTTGCAGTCAAGGCAATAACACAGAAGTTCAAGGTCAGTCTATTTTTAAACCTTTAAAAAGTATTTTAAGTAAGGCAATAGAAAATAAATAACTAGATTCTCATCCAAATTTTGGGAAAAAATGGGGCGGGTGGGTGGATTTTAATTTTTATTTTTTATTTTCCATTCGGTCTGGAATTGAACACAAGGAGGTCAATACTTGTGAATTTGTTCTATATAATAGGTTCTAATATTATGTGTTTTGTAAAATACATAGATTCAGATTGAGAATTGAAGCAACATGAAATATATCTTGGATTGTTAATGATCTAGCTGTTTTATTGAACCTTTTTATAATTTTGGACATCAAACCATTTGATAATTGGACAATATAAAAAAACAATATTATTAGATCTAAAGTATTTTACAAAATTAAGACATCTTTTTTTATAAAGAGTTGGATAAAGGCTGACTATGCCTATGCCCGATCTATAGCCTAGTGCTTTTACATGTGGTAAGATTATTTTAATCAAAAAAACCACTGAAGCTACACAAAAGACAATCCTATTTATAATCACATTGCAAAAATAACATCTAAGCTATTGAAAATTTGGCAAAGAAAGTACAGATATTTACCTATTATATTAAAAGGCTATCTTATTTTCACTTTCATACCATGACTGATATTATAATGATGACATACAAAATCAAGCAGCACACTGACCATGGAAGATTCTATGCGAAATTCATTGTTAAGGCCACAAGGATCGGCACCTTTTTGTTTATTTTTGGTTCAGATGATTATTTTCAGGCCGTGACATTTCAAGTATTATATGATAACAACCTGGGTGTGAATGTCAAAATGACGGCTTTTCTTAGTGTGGCTTTCAATGAAGAAACAAAACAAAAATGTAGATGGTAGAAAAAAAAAATTTTCAAAATCCTGAGACTTCCCAATTCTGCTGTTTCTTCTTGATTAATTCCATCAATGGAGCTTGTATAATATTATCTGTGATTCCACACACACCCCTCCCTTCAAGAAAATATCCATTGTACAACACACACTGGCAAATGTCTCATTCTAAACTAATTGTAAAAACAATACAGTAAATAAATTTAATTAATAAACTATATTTTAAAGTGTTTATTGGACAAATTTTAACCAAATACAAGGCTTCCTTTTGGTTGACTTCTTTTTTTTTATTATAAAAATCGGCATCACGAAAATATGTGACAAACAAGAGAAAAATGTCTGTTTCCTGCATAACCATTCACAATTCTAGCTTATTGTTGATTTTGATTTGATCAGATTAATTTATTTTATGAGTATTTTTTAGATTGTTATTCAGCTGCTGTTTTATAAGGCATTGTAAACAAAAATTCCAAATTTGTAATTTTACGGCAATAATTTACCGATGCATGTTTATGAACTGCTGTTTGTATTTGAATATCTTACTTGTCCAAAATTGGTCTTTTGTGGTTCAAAATTTCAATATAGTTTAAAGTTCTTTAACACATTTCATTTTAACTATTCAAAACAGGTTATTTTTAGCCCTTAGAAATTTATATTTGGACCTGAGGATTTTTCACGGCTCGCATCGCCATGATCCGATCTATTCAGCCAGGACCGAGGACGAGACTGACGGACTTTCAGGCCGCACAGATGATGATACACTTATATACTTTAAGTACTCGGCATCCGTACACAGTAATTTCAAGCTTAAAACTAATTTCTTTTTCTTTCTTTTCTTTCTTTTTTTTTTCTTTTCTTTTTTCTTTTCTTTCTTTTTTTTACTTTTTTTTTTTTTTTGAAAATAAAATCGTTCGGCGGAGCCATTTTTGCCGGGCGGAGGCGGGGATGAGAAATCTGGGAATTTATTTTCTATTGACCTAATTTAGCACAAATAATTATCATTATAAGACTATGTGCAGATCGAGTGCAAAAACTAGGTTCTAGCCTCACAAGGTCAAAGTCACTTTTAAAGGTCAAATGTAACAATTTTAGTCTGCATTTTATGTCTGCTTCATACTTTTTAAACTTATAAAATGTTTTTTAGCTCGACTATATGAAGTATATGGAGAGTTGTCCTACTCGCCCCGGCGTCCGCGTCTAGATTTCAGATTAAAGTTTTGGTGCAGTAAAATATTTTTCACTATAACTTTGTCATTTCTTAAGGTATCAACTTCAAACTTCAAATATATGTTCCTTATCATCAACCACATCTTATGTGACAAGGTCATACTCTAGCACCAATATTTTTCAGATTTATCTTCCGCCTTGAACTTAGAATTTTCCTTAAAAAATACTATTTTTTTACTGTTAACCCTTTAATTCTTAAGGGAATCAACCTACATACTTTCAAATATATATAAGCCTTTGTCATCATCCCCATCTTATGTGACAAGGTAATAACTCTTGAAGAAATCATTTACAGATTTATCTCTCTTTGAACTTAGGCATTTTCTTTAAGAAATATTATAACTTCTTTACTTTTTAAGTCGGTTTATCTACTTCAAACTTCAATATATATTTTCTTATCATTACACACATGTTCTGTGACAAGAATTCATAACTCTAGCGTGACTATTTTCTAGAATTATTCTCCCCTTCATCTGGAATTATGTTAACCCAAATTTGTTTTTTTTTTCTAGCACAAATATTTTTCAGATTTATCTCCCTTGAACTTAGAATTTTTCCTCAAAAAAAATACTATTTTTTTACTGTTATTCTTTATTTCTTAAGGGATCAACCTTCATACTTCAAATATATTGTACTTTATCACCATCCCCATCTTAGTGACAAGGTCACTAACTCTAGCACCAATATTTTTCAGATTTTTTCTCCCCTTGAACTTAGAATTTTCCTTAAAAAATATTAATTTTTTACTGTTACTATTTATTTCTAAAGGGATCAACTTCATACTTCAAATATATGTACCTTATCATATCATCCTCATCTTATGTGACAAGGTTCATATCTCTAGCACCAATATTGCAAGAATTATCTCCCTAGCACCAATTTTCAAGAATTATTCCCCATAAACTTAGATTTTTTTTACTAGAAAATGTTATTTTTTACTATAACCTTTTTTAGTTTTTCAAAGTATCTACCTCAAAACTTTCAAATACTTATTCCTTATCATCAATTACATTTTTAATGTGACAATGTTCATAACTCTTGAAGCAATATTTACAGATTTATCTCTCTTAGAACTTAAGTTTTTTTTAAGAAATATTGTATAACTTTTCTTTACTTTTTTTAAGTATCTACTTTCAAACTTCAAATATTATATTTCTTTATCATTACACACATGTGTGAACAAGGTTCTAACTGTAGCGTGAATATTTTCCTGAAATTTATTCCCCCTTCATCTTAATTTTGTTTAACAAATTGCTTCTATTTTTATGCTCCCCGAAAAATTTTGGGGAAGATAAGTCGTCGGGGTTTTCCGTCCGCCTTCCTCCGTCCATCAGTAGGTACGAGAAACATTTTAATATTTATAAGGCTTCATTTTCCATATTATATAAAAACAAAAACTCATAAAATTAAATTTAAGAGCTATTTTTTTTTTTGATGAGCCAAATTTTTGCTTATGGACTTGGTCCAGGTGGTTTTTGACTATTTGCCCATAAATGTCAAAATTGGTACTCCGTACGTCCCGAATTCCGTTCCGGCCCAATAAGTTTGCTTATTGAAGTCGATTTTAAAACTATTCCAGAAACTTGAATCACAATTGAGGCGAACAACATTGGGTCGCACCTTTAAGTCATGGTCAACCATGACCCTTGAACCAAAATCCGTGTCCGGCCCATAATAACTAGGTTATTTAAAAGTTGGTTATTTTAAACTATTCACAGAAATCGATACCAATTGAGACAAAATGTGTCGCGCGCAACCTTTGGGTCGCTACCTTGAAGGTCAAGGTCACAGCATCACCTTGAGCAAAAATCGTGTCCGGCCCAAAACTTGGTTATTTGAAGTCGGATTTTAAAACTATTTCACAGAAATGATCACCATATTGAGACGACATGTTGCGCACAACATTTGGGTTGTTACCTTGAAGGTCAAGGTCACAACAAAAATCATTTACAACTATTTTGGAATTATCACACTTTGAACTTTTTCTGGACATATAAGTAACCCTGAAACTACAAAAGATATACTTTTCTGTGTCCAAATCCTAGTCGGGGAGCATCACCCGGTTCAACCGGCTCTTGTTTTACTATAACTTAATACATAATTATACATAATTGATTTTTCTTTCATAGTTTTGTCCGCCTTACTGCGTCCAATATTTTATTAGTCGAGCTTCGCTGTCTCCTGTGACAGCTCTTTTTAAATAACTTAGCACAAATGATCACCATTATATATTTTTATTGCTTTGCATTTAGACATAATCAGCTTTGTAGCAGTTACTCTCTGCTTTGCAATTATCATCTGGAGGAATGCAATTTTTTTATGTATTTATGAGCTTCCAATTATTTTTAGACTGCTGGTTCACCCGTCATCCATACTTACCTATTGTTTCTTATCTATCACCTTTATTTGCTAGATAAGAATAAGTAGAGCTATTGTACTAGTCAACCGAGTGTCGATGTCTGCGTAACCACTTATGTTAAAGTTTTTGTAACACCTCAAATATTTTCAAAGTCCATTAACATATGGCTTTGAAATTTTGCACACTTGTTCACTATCATGACCCCATCCTGTACACAGGAGGAAGTAACTGTATCAAGCATTTTGACAGAATTTTTTCCCTTTTTTTTTAAAACTTAAAATTTTACGTTAAAGTTTTTTTTAAACCCCCAAATTTTTTTCAAAGTCCATTACATAGGGCTTTGAAATTTTTGCCCCAACTTGTTAAACCTTTCATGCCCCCAAAACCTGTAGACAAGGGGAGGTAACTCTATAAGCATTTGAACCCTTTTTTTTCAATTTTTAAAACTTACATTTAGTTCCCCATACCCCCCTCACCCCATCCCAAACCTCAGATTTTCTCATATTCTATTGACATCTGGCTTTGAAACAAGTTGAAATTTTTACTTTTCTTTGAGAGCATAATAGGACTTTCTCCAAGGCCTATAACTGTTACATGGATTTTAGGAAAATTTTTGCCCTTTTGTTAACTTAGAAAATTTTACATTATCATTTTTAGGCTCTTTTACTATCAAGCACTAAGAATAGTCGAGCGTTGCTGTCCTACCGACAGCTCTTGTTTATTGACGATTATCATAGATATTTCATTTTCAAAGTGATTTTCATTGAAGGGTTCATTTTCTACTATTATTCATAATACACATGTATGTGTAAGTCTACATATTATATCAGTAAGATCATTTCTGTACTTTTTTATCAATATTTGAAATACTTACTAATATGTGCCCACTCACAGTAGACTAATCCACTTTAAAGTTATTGAGATTTAAAATCTTTTACATAAAAGTAAGTCTTAGATCATATTTGATCAATATCAGCATGTTTAACTTCATATTTCATTTAACTTTATATTTCATTTAACTTCATATTTCATTTAATTTTATATTTCATTTAACCTCATATTTTATTGAACTTTATATATCATATATTTCATTTAACTTTATATTTCATATATTTCATTTAACTTTAAGTTCATTTAACTTCATATTTCATTCAACATTTATACATTTATAACTATCAGGATATACAATGTATGTATATTATTCTTACATTTTTTACAATAGAAATAAATATTAGGACATAGTGCTGTGTATAAATTAACCCATGCACTTAGAGTAGAGTAATGAATTAGGAATATGACATGTTTAAGGACCCCACTTATTAATCCTTAACCCATTACTTCATGAGCATTTTGTGAAAAATGGCTTGTTTTAAAATTGAAAAGTCCCCCGGGGGTTAAAAGGGTTCAAATTTGCTATAATACTTTTAAAAACACCCTTCAACACTAATAAAATTTTTGGGCAAAAAGGGAAACTGGACCATTCCCCCTTCAACAAATCCCTGGGAAAAAAATTTTCTGGGTTACCAGGGGCCCCAACGCCCGGGGACTTTCTCAAAATTGGGCCAAAAAATCACTATTTTGCCATTGATTTTATCCATCATTTAATTTGATTTCAAAAGTGCTGCCAACTTTCTCAGGGATTTGAGATAGGTCAAATGCTTTTCAGTCGTTGGTTACACCGTTACCTTATGATCAATTCTGGGGTCATTTATAGCCCTCTTTCCACAAGACCAAAATTTTTCTTGGCGATGGAGGGGACTCCGCCCCCCTTCAAACCCCCCAAACAGAAGGGGCACAATCCCCCTTCGGGCAACCCCCTGATGTATCTTTTTGGTTGGGGAGTTCAGAGCGCCGAAAAATTTGGTCACTTTTTTTTAACAACATTTCTCAAACAAAAACAAGTGTTAGTGGGCCAAAATAGGATTTTTTTCACCATTTGAGACAACAAAAAGGGGGGGGGGGGTTGAAAAAGGGCCTTTAAAAGGCGTGTATATGAAGTAATGGTTTAAATACAAAAAAAAAAAAAGAAAAAATTTTTTTTAAAAAAAGTAATTTTAATTTTACAGTCCGAACCCCGGTTTTTTCGAAAAACCCCTTTATTAAAAACCCCCGGCATTATCCGAAAAAGATCGGGGGTTTCCCTTTTTTAAATTTTTCTATATAAAACAATATTTAAATACGAGCGTATTATTCGAAATGCATTATTCGAAATCCCTCCTATTTTTCGAAGAAAAATTTTCTTTTCCCGATTATACAATTATGAAAAACATTTCACACCTATTACGAAGCCCCGCCCCAAATTATTCGAAGCCAGACTAACTTGGCCCCCAGACCCCCCGCTGACCCGTCGACTTTTTGAAAAAAAATTTTTAAAAGTCCCTTGCTGTAATTTTGACAATTCCCTGATAATAACCTTTTTGTGGGCCCCTTTTTAAACAATTTTTATTACCGAAATGAAAAAACTATTTCCCCCGTTCCGATTTTGTTTTAAGATGACAACCCAAAAATTTTTTTTACATTCCGTATATTGTGAATTTTTTCAAAAAATTAAAACACTTTTTTTTTATTAAAATTTTAACGCCCTAACCCTGAGAGGCCCCCTTTAATTTAAAACCTAATCGAAAAAACCAGATTTAAACTGTAAAAACCGTAGGACGGGCCGGCCATTATCAAAGGCCTTTCGCCCCCAAAAGAAACGATAATAATGTTAAAATTTAAAAAAAAAGTATTTTTTGTCTTCAATGGGCAAAAAAATAATTTTTTTTCGCAAACTTTTCTTTAATATTTATTTTTCCTTTAATTGATTACATGAAAAACAAGTGTTTGTAAACCCTAGTTTTGCCCAATGATTGGTCAAAGTGGGAGTAGTTTTTCCCCCTCTATCCCCCAATATTTTCCCAATTTCGATTAAACGAATCCATCGATTATTCGAAGTAAATATTCAGTCCCAGGCACTTCGAATAAACGGGGTTGGACTGTATTTAAAAAATACATTTTTTTTAACATTTTTCTCTTTTTTTGTCACTACAATTTGAAATACTTTACCTTAAATTTTGTGTATTTGCAGAATTTAGAAAAAAGTAGTACAGCAAGACACCAGTGAAAATACGGAAAATATGTTTCACTGCAGTGAAAAATAAATTTTTACAGTTAAAATACGGAAAATGAAAATACTCATATTGTTTCATCAATATTTCTCAATATTTCATTTATAAGTATGAAATAAAATGAAATATGAATTGCAATATAAACCTAAGATTACAGGGTAATGTTAAAGCCCTTTTTCCCAAATTTTTGATTTCAAATTCTTCCCGCCCCTTTTTAATTTTTGCGCCCGATTTTGAATTTTTTTTCAAGTGAGGAAGCCCCATTCAAAATAACTTGCAGAACTTAAGTGGTTTTACACAGGTTCTCATCTATGCCTGATATAACGCAGACATAGGGCAGCTGAGGTCGTCTTCCACCAGTAAAGCTGAAAATCGCCATATGACATTTACAGTGCTAAAAAGGGGTTAAAAGTAACGATATGAACATTATCAATGCACTGAAAATACACCCATTCAGTGTCAATATTTGAAATTTTAAAGGGAAAAAAAATTACAAAATTAAGGCTTTTTGCACTAGTTTTTAAAGGTCATATATAAAAAAACCCCCCGGGTTTAACCCCAAACCCTTTATATATTTGGGCCCTATTTAAACCCGCCAAGAATTTTTTAAAAAAAATTTATATTTCCCCAAACTTCCTTTTTAAAGAAAAAAATAAAATTTTTTTTTATTTAAATTTACAGCCCGCCCCCTGTTTTGTTTTAAAAATATATAAATGTCACATTTATCCAATAAAAAGCCCACTTTACAAACCTGCAGTTAAAATTTAAATTTTTTCAACCCTAAACCCGTGTTTTATTTTTTCCCCCAAATTTTGTAAAAGGGGATTGCCCCCCTTTGAGCATATTTTTTATGTGATTCATTGGCCCCCAAAATAAAAAATTTGGCTTAAGACGCCGGGTAAATGTTAAAAGTTTTTTTTCTTTAGGCCCGGACAATTGAAAAATGTTCTTTTTTTACAATTTTAAACGGGTCCCTTTTATGCCCCCACCCCCCTTTAAAAAGGGCAGGGCTATTAGGGGGGTTTTTTCCCGTTCGTTCTTTCCGTCATTCCCGGGTTTATCCCCGTTTCCCCAATTCATTTATCTTTAATAAACCCCTTCTTGGCTTAAATTTTGACCTTTGGAAAATATCCTTTGAAAAATTTCAGGTCCCAAAAGGTTCCCCAAATTGGTATGGTTGATGGAATTTTTTGGCCCCCGGGGGTTATCCCCTTTACTTTTGGTTTTTAAAATGAAATTTTTTCCAAATTTTCCCGTTCCCCTTTAATCCCCCCCTTTTTTAAAAGTAGAAAATTTCAACTCAAACCTTGACCAAAAATGGGTTATGGCCCTCGAAAAATTTAAAAGGTCAAGGGGGTTTGGAATTTTTGGGTTATTTTTTCCCCCATTTTATTTTTTTTGGAGATTTTTTGCCCCTTTTCTTTTTAAAATTTTTTAATTTTTTGGAAAATTTTTCAGTTTCCGGGGATTTAATTTTCCCCTTTTCGGTACCACCCTTTCCCTTCCAAAATTGACCATTTGGGTTTGGTTTATGAGAATACCCGGTCCCAAATTTTTTGGGGAAATTTTTGGTTTATTGGGTTTTTTGGTGTTTTTTGGCGGAGTTTATTTTTTGGGGCCTTCTTTTTTTTTTGAAAATTAAAGGGAAAAATTTTTTGGGTTTCCCCTTTTTATTTTCCCCGGGGGCCGGGTTAAACACCCCTTCAACTCAAACTTGACAATTTAATGGGTATGGTTTTTTTATTTAGAAAATACAGGTCAAGTTTCGGAAATTTTGGTTATGGTTGGTTTGGCAGAGGTTTCCCCTTTTACTATTTTGAAAAATAATAGAAATTTCAGTTGTGCCGTTCATTATCTCCCTAACGGTACAAACACATTCAAACTCAAATTGATGGTTATGTCATTGAGAAAATAACAAGGTTCAAGTTCAAATTTGGTTATGGTTTCGATGATTTTTGCAATGATGCCCTTTTTACTTTGAAAATAATATGAAATTTTGGTTCCGTTCATTTACTCCCCAATGGTACAACACATTCAACTTCAAAACTTGACATATCGATACGACAAAGGAGATGCGCAGGTCAAGTTTCAAATTTGGTCATGGTTCGAATGATTTTTGGCAGAGTTATGCCCCTTTCACCTAAAAAATAATATGAAATTTTCAGTTTCCGTTTATTATCTTCCAACAGTATTACACATTCACCTCAAATTTGACATATGCATATGTTTTTGGAATGCGCAGGCCAAGTTCGAATTTGGTCATGGGTCAATGATTTTTATCAGAGTAATGCTCCTTTCACTTTGAAAATGATATGAAATTTACAGTTTCTGTTCATTATCAAGCCAACAGTGTTACATATTCAACTCAAAATTGACATATGGATATGTCAAAGGAATGCGCAGGTCAAGTTGGAATTTGGTCATGGTTCTATGATTTTTTGGCAGAGTTATGTCCCTTATACTTTGAAAATAATATAGATACATCTTGGGAATAAGCAGTTTAAGTTTGAATTTGGTTGTGGTTCAATGATTTTGGACAAACTTATCTTTCCTGAATGTTGGAAAAATTTTGAGCTTTCAGTTTTAGCACCATACTTTTGTGGAAATGTAAATAGCCATTATTTTGGCTACAAGTATGCAATATGCTATTTTCAAAAGGTTAAGACTGAATAATTTCAGAGCCTTGAACATTGTATAAAAAACGGTTGTGTTAACATTGAAAAGTTTTAAGGGCTTTGAACTTAGAATGAAAAAAATAATTTGTGCAAACAAATTTGGAACTAAATATAATAACATTTGAAATTTTGGCTGCATGCGGGGGCATCCGTGGCATGATGACACATTTCTAGTTTTTAGTATGTGATAAATAGAATATTAGATTTGTATAAGTTCATCACTTGTCAAATAAAATAATACTATGCTCGCCAGAGGCTCGTATAATGTGATTTTATTCAACTTGTTCAATGAATTTTTTATTAAAAATACACTCATTCAATATCCTCTATTTGACATATACGTTAACATGTAGCTTGATCTGTATTCACATTTCATATCTAAGTTCTTATGTTTTTTAGTGAAAAGATGTCATTCAACACAAAGGTGATATAAATTAACCATCATAGTAATGTGTAAGCTTCATTCTGAAATGTACATCTGTGTATGTTAAATGTATGATTGTGTAGTTTTTATATTGTAATGTTTCTGCTATATGAGGATGGCCTGAATATAATCTACTAATTTGTCAAGCTTTCAGCAGTTATCCCAAATTTCTCTTTCTCTGTAAGTCTTTTTTTATAGATTTAAAAAAAAAAGTTTCATTGGTCAATAGTAAGCATCATTAAGAAAAAAAATCAACATGTGTAATATGTAAAGTTTGTGGCAGGGTTTAAAAGATGGGGAAAAACTTAATTTTAACATAAAATAGATTCAGTTTCTATCCAAAAAGTCTCAAATTATTTTTCAAATTAAGAGTAAAATAAACTTAATATGCTGTAGGAGTATTAATGAAATTGTTTTTTCTCTCTCTTATTTAATTACACAGTTATACTTTGACATACATAGGTATCATATTTAAATTGATTTGTAATAAATGTAAAAGTATAAAATTTATCAATATACAAAATAGTGAAAACAGATTATATGAATCTTACACCGGCTGCTGGTACGGAACGGAATATTTAGCTTGAGGGTGACTGTTTACGGCGTTAACGAGGCAGTGAGTCTGCCGATTTCCGCTTAACAGTTACCTGAGAGCTGGATATTCACGTCTGCACAGACAGCTTGTGTTTGATTCTTTTTCTTGCATATTACATATCAAAAATTTTCAGAACAGAAACTATAAAAACTGCACCTTTTTCTTATAGTAGCGTATGAACTTACAACTTCACTCATAACGGTTGGACCACTCACACCCGTCAGTAGCATCTGATACACGTAAAATTCGAATTTCAAACCTTTCCACGGTATTTAGATTCCTTTCAACGCCATTGTCAATCAGCTGTTCGATATTTTGTAACAAGTCTTCTGATTGGCCAATAGCAACGAAACCGCAACGTTTCACACAAGGATGCATAATGGCGTAGAAAGCGATTGAAAGACCGTGTAAATGTTTGAAACTCGAATCTCGTGTGTATCAGATGCTACTGACGGTTGTGAGTGGTCCAACTTAATGTATTTAGTAATATTATTTAGTAAATTCAAGTGATTTTGACCTGTACTCAGCTGACAAACATGTATTAGTCTATGTTTACGTACCGAATCGTTGTGCCGCAATGCTGTCTACCAAGGATTTTTAGCACAAATTCGCTCGTTTCCTGATAGATATTTCATGAACGGGAAGGGCTGGAGACTTTGGGTCGGTCTCATTTGGAAGCTTAATACAAACGTAAAATAGTGATAAAAGTCGTTTTTAATTGTCCGGCCAATTGTTTTCACAACAGCTCGGGAAATGAATCCCTTGCTCGTAGGCTCGAATCTGGAGTTTCCGGCCTTCTCTTAACTTATAGTATATTTTAAAGGGGGTCATTTTTTACAATTTTTTTTTTTGGTTTTTGACACTTTTAAGATGAACACAGGTTTTATTATCAATCTGGTCATATTTTTTCATCCCAGGTCCGATACTCGTGCCTGTGGATGGAACTTAATAAAATGGATATATAAATATATCAGTGGAGAGTCTTTAAAATGTCTTTAAATATGCCAGAGGTTTCTCTTATTAATCTATAATAAACAGATGATACCAAGGTTTGACATTTAAATGTGTTTGTAAAACCATATGAGCCGCGTCATGACAAAAGCAACATAATGCGTCTGCGCAGTCTGATCAGGATCCATGCTGTTCGCTATTAGTTTCTCTACTTGTTATATGGTCTGTAAGCGAACAGCATGGATCCTGATCAGACTACGCGGATGCGCAGGCTGGTCTGGATACATGCTGGTCGCAAAGCCATTATGTTGGTTTTGTCATGACACGGCTCATATAATTGTTGTTAGCTTATTTGTAGTATATAAACTTATACATAATTATGTATTTTAACAAATAAATATTTTTGACAGGATGTTTGAAATTTATATTGTGATATAGAGGGATAATCCAAATTCTCACATAAGTATGGTCATAAGTCATATAAGACATCCAGGAAGGGTAAGTTCATGCCATAAAGAAGAATACACCTGACCCTTTTTTCCCCACTTTTTTTTCATAACTATATTCACTCTCATTCAGTTTGCAAATTTCCTTACAAATCCCACACAAACCAGAAAAAATAAATGTTTAATCAGTATGTAATACACAAACAAAATGAATTGCAGTAAGTTTTTGATGAATGTTTTTTATGCCCTCGAAGTGTGGTTTATAATTTTGTCGATTTCATTGTTTCTGTGTGATCTCCCCTTTTTATATGCCCGAAAGAATTTTGGGCATATTATGTTATACCCCCTGGTGTCCGTCCGTCCGTTAGTTAGCAATTCGGTTTCCTGAGCATAACTTAAGTTCCATTTGACCCACAATATTCAAACTTCATAGGATGATTGTCCATATTGGGTAGAAGACCCCTATTGATTTTGGGGTCACAAGGTCAAAGGTCAAGGTCACTATGACCTTAAAACAGTTTCCGGAGCATAACTTAAGTTCCGTTTGGCCCAGAGTGTTCAAACTTCATAGGATGATTGTCCATATTGGGTAGAAGACCCCTATTGATTTTGGGGTCACAAGGTCAAAGGTCAAGGTCACTATGCCCTTAAAACTGAAAACAGTTTCTTGTGCATAACTTAAGTTCCGTTTGGCCCACAATGTTCAAACTTCATAGGATGATTGTCCATATTGGGTAGAAGACCCCTATTGATTTTGGGGTCACAAGGTCAAAGGTCAAGGTCACTGTTACCTTTAAACTGAAAACAGTTTCCGGAGCATAACATAAGTTCCATTTGGCCCAGAGTGTTCAAATTTCATAGGATGATTGTCCATATTGGGTAGAAGACCCCTATTGATTTTGGGGTCACAAGGTCAAAGGTCAAGGTCACTATTACCTTTAAACTGAAAACAGTTTCCGGAGCATAACTTAAGTTCCATTTGGCCCGCAGTGTTCAAACTTCATAGGATGATTGTCCATATTGGGTTGAAGTCCCCTATTGATTTTAGGGTCACAAAGTCAAAGGTCAAGGTCACTATTACTTAGAAATTGAGCATAACTTTAGTTCCATTTGGCCTACAATATTCAAACATCATAGGATGATTGTCCATATTAGGTAGCAAACTCCTATTGATTTTGGTGTCACAAGGTCGAAGGTCAAGGTCACTATTACCTTAAAACTGAAAACAGTTGTCAAAACATAACTTAAGTTTCATTTGGCCCACTGTGTTTAAACTTCATAGTATGATTGTCCATACTGGGTAGAAGACCCCTATTGACTTTGGGGTCACAAGGTCAAAGGTCAAGGTCAGTATTACCTTAGAACTGAAAACAGTTTCCTGGGCATAGCTTAAGTTCCATTTGGACCACAATATTGAAACCTCAAAGGAGGATTGTTTTGTGAAGGAGGTAATACTTTATTTAATTCCCATGTCTTACAAATGCTTCATCTTTACTAAAAAAAAATCACTTTCGGGCATATAATGCTCCGCCTAGCGGTGCTCTTGTTCCAAATTGTTATGCTTCACAACAGGAAGTGTCGAGTGCTGTGTATTACCCTGTACTTCATGTGTTGTTATATTTTTCTGGTCTTATGGGATCATTGATTTTGGCATATTACGTATTTATAATTGAATCCCACTTCAGCTGGTACTAGGGGGTATAAGGGATGTTGCATTTTTCAGTTATCCAACATGAACAGACTCAATCAATCAAGTCTGCAATTTTCATTTTATTTCGTTGATTTCATTGCTTCTTTGGAATTTCCCATTTTCCAGATTTTTATGGTTTTAAGATTGGCTAATTGAGAAAATGTGTTGCATGTCCTTGAATGTTGGTCAAAGGTCAAGTTACACTTAACTTGAAAATAATTAATGATAAAATAAAAGTGCATTGATATTTATGTCCTGACAAAATGGATGTATTTTATAATTACTTGGCTTATATTGGTTACACATCAGCACAAGAATCAGGTCCCAGCCCAAAGGTCAAGGTCAAAGTCTTTACATCAATTTCTAATAAATTTGGATTGTCTGGTAAAAAAATCTATCATTTCTGGATGGATTTTAAAATAACTAATAAGTCTTAATGAACATCAGATGGCAATGTTTTTATGCAAGAATCTCAAGCTCAAAGGGCATGGTCACTCTTCAAATTCAAAATCGTAATATGGTCATTTCCAGTCCATGCCATTGTCCTTGATGAATTGATTTTGAAATAATTACATGTATACATTAATGTTGGGCACATTGAGCACATATTGTGTCTGGTGTAAAAACAAGGTTTGTAGCTCATAATGTCAATGTCACACTTAAATTGAATAGAAAATAATTATGTTCTTGTCCTTAACATAACTTTAGGGCATATGTGATGATTTTTTGTTCTAAAACAGAAAAAAGTCTAAGTGATAAAATTTGATATTTAAAATAAATAATTCGACAATTTAATATTAACTCGCGTTTTAAGTCCATAAGGTCCTGCCAGATTTGTTGTAACATGAAAAGTATTAAAATTTTGGTCTAGAATCACAAATTATGCTAATTTTCTACACCAATCAATCAATTAATCAAGCAATCAATCAATCAATCAGTAATGTAAAGACCTCACTGCATGTATCAGTGTAAACTGCATGTTATTGCACTGATATGATAGTGTGTAAATCATAATTATCTAATAATTAAAGTTTGTTTAAAAATTGTCCAGGCCTAGAATTTGACTTTTTCATGCATTTGCAAAGCTTTGCTTTTTCAAAATATACAACTTTTAGCATAAATGATTTATATATTTCTCTTACCTCTGTTATATATTATGTATTATCAATAAACATATTATCTCATTATAATTTCATTTAAAAAAAATCATTTTATTGATAATGTCAAAATGTACATACTTTTGCACTTGAATTTATTTAATTAATTCAAGCCCAGTGCTTGTCAGTATTTATCATGCAGACTGTATTAGATATATGTTTTATAAAACTGTGAAGATCTCCTGTAGTACTTTAAAAGCTGTATTGATCATTAGAAACATTTTTAACATTTAACATTTCATGTTTCAATTACTAACTATTTTCATCTCAGCACAGCATGTATTACAGTGTTTTAGTTGCTGCATGTATTTATGATTTATTGTCTGACATTTGTCCAAAGCTTCTGCTTTTTAGCTCACCAGAACCAAAGGTTCAGGGTGAGCTATTAGTATCAAAGGGGGATGCTCCGGCGTCCGTCATCATGCGTCAACAATTGTCTTCTTCTCTGAAACTGCTTGGCAGATTTACTTCAATTAGGTCTATAGCATCCTTGTGACAGTCACACTTAAATTTGCTCATGTCATTCCAATTGGCCCCTTTAAGGTTTAACCCTTTCCCCCATGAGCATATTGTGAAAAATGGCCGTTTTCACTGAAAAGCCTCCTGTTACAAGTTCAAACTGCTATGAAACTATGAAAAATGCTTCAATACTAATCAAACTTGGCACAAATGTTGACTGGACCATTGCCTTTGTAACGACATGCTCAGTCTTAAAATTCCTGTTACCATGGCAACGAGGGGACATCTCAAAATTGCCAAAAATCACTATTTTGCCGCGATTTTTTCCATCAAAATTTATTTCAAAGTGCTGCAACTTCTCAAGGGATTGAGATAGAGTCAAAGGCTTTTCAGCGTTGGTTATACGTTACATTATGGTCGACCTGGGGTCATTTTTAGCCTCTCACAAGTCCAAAATTTTCTTGGCGATGAGGGGGACTCCGCCCCCCTTCAAACCCCCCTAACAGAAGGGGGCACATCCCCCTTCTGGCAACCCCCTGATGTATCTTTTGGATGGGGGGCGGCGCCGAAAAAGTGCTCAATTTTTTTAGCAACATTTCTCAAACGAAAACTTATGTTTAGGGCCCAAATAGGATATTTTTTCACTATTTGAGGCCCCAAAAGGGGGGGGGGGTCGAAAGTGCGTTGTTTCGCGTATATATGTGGTAAAGGGTTAACAAAAAATGATGAAAAACTTTGGAATCACCTAAAAACTAGTTTTTCCATGTTAACATGTGGTCTTTCACCTAATTTTGGTGAAAAATTGTTGTTTTGTAACATTTATATTTTTTTTAGTTAACCCTTTCCCACATGAGCATATTGTGAAAAATGGCCGTTTTCAGTGAAAAGCCTCCTGTTACAAGTTCAAACTGCTATGAAACTATGAAAAATGCTTCAATGCTAATCAAACTTGGCACAAATGTTGACTGGACCATTGCCTTTGTAAGGACATGCTCAGTCTTAAATTTCCTGTTACCATGGCAACAAGGGGAAATCTCAAAATTGCCAAAAATCAAATCACTATTTTGCCGCGAGTTTTTCCATCAAAATTTATTTCAAAGTGCTGCAACTTCTCAAGGGATTGAGATAGAGTCAAAGGCTTTTCAGCGTTGGTTACACGTTACCTTATGATCGACCTGGGGTCATTTTCAGCCTCTCAAAAGTCCAAAATTTTCTTGGCGATGACGGGGACTCCGCCCCCCTTCAAACCCCCCAAACAGAAGGGGGCACATCCCCCTTCTGGCAACCCCCTGATGTATCTTTTGGATGGGGGGGCGGCGCCGAAAAAGTGCTCAATTTTTTTAGCAACATTTCTCAAAAGAAAACTTATGTTTAGGGCCAAATAGGATATTTTTTCACTATTTGAGGCCCCAAAAGGGGGGGGGGGTCGAAAGTGCGTTGTTTCGCGTATATATGTGGTAAAGGGTTAAGGGGTCAACAGCGCTTAAAAAATAGAAAAACCTTTAAACATCTTCTACTAGAGAACTAATGGATGGATGATCACCAAACTTTGTCTGTAGCATTCTTAGGCAATCTTTTATCATGTTTGCCCATATTACCGGATAAATTGATTAGCTCCTTTTAGGGGTCCTCTAGGGCTAAAAATAGAAAAACCTTTAAACATCTTCTCCTCACAGAACTAATTGATGGATCATATCACCAAACTTTGTCTGTAGCATTCTTGGGTAGTCTTTTATCAAGTGTGCTCATATTAATTTGATTGGCCCCTTTTAGGGGGCTGCTAAAGCTAAAAATAGAAATACCTTTAAATGTCTATTTCTACAGAACTAATTGATGGGATGATCACCAAATTTTGTCTGTAGCATTTTTGGGTAGTCTTATAACAAGTTTCCTCATATTAATTTGATTGACCCCTTTTA
>NW_026866066.1:0-22277 GCF_026571515.1 Ruditapes philippinarum | reverse complement strand
CTTAGCAAGGTATGGCATTTGTGACAAACTTGTCACTGATAATGGGCCACAATTCTCTTCTGAAATATTTTCAGATTTTGCAAAAGATTGGGGGTTTTCCCACATAACATCCAGCCCACTCCACCCTAACAGTAATGGATTGGCCGAAAAAACAGTGTCGATTATTAAACGGATATTCAGGAAAGCTCAGGAGAGTAACCGAGATCCTTATCTCGCGATACTTGAGTACAGAAACACCCCTCTCGAATGTGGCTTCTCCCCAAATCAATTACTAATGGGTAGAAGAACTAAATCTATTCTACCTACCACAAATTCTCAGTTACAACCCAAAACAGTAAATTGTAAACAGGTACGCGAAAAGATGCAAAAAATAAAGCAGAAACAAAAAAGTTGCTATGATAAAACATCAAAGCAACTACCCCTTCTTACACTTAATGAATATGTCCGCATCAAGGTCAACAAAAACATGGGAACCAGCAAAAGTGATAAAAATTCACAATGACCGATCCTACTCTGTAATAACTCATGCAGGTGGCATTTACCGCAGAAATAGGCGAATGCTTAATAAAACTGAAGAAACTTTCCCAGAAATTCAGGAATTTTCCCCCAACATTTTGGCTAATAACCCTATCACTCCCTCAATTAATGGAAAAATTTCAGAATCACATGATGCTGACCACTCATTGACCTCCAATAAGCCCAGCCCAATTGACCACTATTATCACACACGATCAGGCAGGGAAGTGAAATTGAACAAACGATATTATAATGAGAACATGGTGAACAATTGAAAGAAAAAAAAAATACTGAGTGTTTACTAATAAGAAAACATCACAAACAAAAAAAATAAACTATAAAGAAAAATATATATATAAACTGGAATAAACACATACTTTGTTTGATAAACATAATTATATTTGTATATATAAACTGATTAATTATTTAATTGATATTTAAACATGTGTTATTCTAATGTTATTTTTAAATTGAACCATATTTCTTTATGATTTATTAACAAGTGGATACCATTCAGCTATGTATTTAAAAAGAGGGAAATGTAATGATATTGAGTTATTTTATATTCATATGACCTCTAACCTTAATACTCATTTCTGTAAATTTCCACTGACCACGTTGTGCCTGTAGAATGTTATATCTTGGGAGATTTCCCGCCAATGCATCAGTCCAGATAATAAAACTGACTAGAACACACTTGTGTCTTTTCTCTTATTATATTCACATTTGTGAATCGCATGGACCAACTTTAATAGTATATAAGATATACAAAGAATATTACAATACACCTTATACATTTATAAGTCTCTTAATCTGTTCATTTGAAAATTCTGATCTTCTCAATGACTTTTTTTAAATATCCTCTACTTAAAATTTATTTCAATTAAAATATGTGACCCTTCCTTTATAGTTACACAGCATATGGCTGGATCACAATTCCTTTTTAGTAAATTAATAAAGTATGTCAAGAAGACATTTAACTTTATCAATAGGTTTAATATGGTATTATATATCGGCAATCGGTGAAAAAGAGCTCTTGAAATATTATTTGTACAAATACTGAATAATTTGAAGTGTATTTCAAATAGTTTCCTTCAATATTTCTTTTACGTTCTTAATTGTCATATAGATATGCATGTATAAATGAAGTCAGTATTTTATCCGAGAGTGACTTTTGGCAGTCATTAGCAGTAAACAAGAAGGCAAACCACTAATTGATAAATGTTGAGTACAAATGTACATGTATTAAAATATTTAAAAAATATTAAACAACAGTACTTGTACGGAGCCTATTTGCGACCATTGCATTTTAGGTTAAATATAATGATACTTTTCAAAAGTATTTAATAATGCACACATTTATTAAAAAATAATGAATAGATTTATTTCCCCCGATATTTTTTTAGTTTAATCTTCATGCGTAACCCACACTTACCTGCTATACACACTGGTAGCTACTACCAGCTTTCACAGAATCGATTTTTTACGATGACGTCATAACATGTCCGCCGAAGATAGAGTAGACAGTACAAATTTGAAATAAATCGCATGTATGCGTTAAGACAGGTACAATCTAATATTTTTTCTTGGAGAAATTAGTACTAAAATTTATATTCTATTGATCTTTAGAGGTAATTGAAGTTACGTTCAGGTTTAAGCAGTAAAAATCAGTCCAAACTATCGATAGTGTTACCGGTAGATTTTCCGTGCGTAAAAATGACAGTTAAAATTAGGCGTAACGGTTTGACAGTAAGAAAAAAAGTCTGTAAAATGGGTCAAACCGTTCACGCCAAATTAATTAGGCTAATATATACGCACCTATCAAAATTAAAATAAAAATAGAAAAATTTCAATAGAATTCCTACAGAAAGCCCAAAACAGCAAAATTGAAAATGTTGCAGGCTCAGTTTGATTTCAAATCTGTTCATAAACAGTAATGGAAAGTGCAATTAACCGCCCCCACCGGCTTAAGCAGAATTCCACATTGAACATGCACTGGAACATCTAGATTTTTGAAACAACCGCAGATTTTCAATTCAGTAATATTTTAGTTTCAATGAAATTATACATGTTGTCCTACCTACCCAAGCATGTCCCACTGTACCATATATGGTGTCCCACAGTGCCCCTAGCTCGGGGTACTCTGGGACATTTTAATGACCGTATTCTAATGTATATCTCCAAGTCAACTTAATTATTTTAGGTTCAGTTAGTTATCTGTTACATCCAGTACATATTGTCCTTTTCATCCACGAAAGAGATCATCAATCCTTAAGATATGTTAAGTAGGAGATTGAAAAGCATGATTTTTGTCCCAGAGTGCCCCAGTCTCTCCTATAATTGAAATGACATTGACAGAGAACATGATAATCTTTTGACATTCAACATTTATTTAACGGTTGTAATTGTTAGAAATAAGTGTCGGGGAAAACTTGACTGCTTTTGGAGAGTCCAATCAAACGCAAGAGCTGTCATTCATGACCGGAAATGATGCCACGAAAATATGAGAACCGCCGAAAATATGAGAACAAGGCATATAGGGCCCGTAAGTCTCGTTTACTTTCACTTTCGATTTACCACTTCCGGGTACATCGGCAGACTTATTTACCGTTACGCATATAGGTAACCCGAAGAACTCGAGAGATATAGAAGTTAAATTTGTTTCGGTCCTCTTCAGATTTGAAGGAATGGAAAGCACGGGTCAAAAAATGCAGGTAGGTCAATTATCTGACGGAAAAACGAGGGATTTATAAAGTTTATTAAAACTAGTTTATTTTCGGATAGTGACAATTGTTTCGGATGTTTTGTCAAGTTAGTGAATTCTAGTTGTTTAGCGTTTAGTATTGTTTTAAAACTACCGATGTGAGAAATTTATTCAAACCATTTTAACTTATTGAAATAAACAATGGAGAAACACTTTAATTCTAGTGTATATTAAAGTTATACAAAATTCGGACATTGCACAGTAATTCGGATATTTCTTCCGTTACATTTTATCAAGATTTCAATTACTTACATTAGTATAATAAAACCCAGGTCCCAAGTAAGAGTTTTGATTATTAAATAAAAATTAGATGGATAGATCATAGATTTATTAAAAGTTTAATAGTATTGTTCCATTTCTAACTATGGAGAATAGTATCAAGGCACTAACACTTCTTTTTTTTTATTCTCTTCCTTTTTTTATACATGTTAATATGGTACCTAGCAAATTATGATTGAATTAAAAAATTTAATATTTGAATAAAACATTTCAGATGTGTAGACAGGGAGGTATATGACAAGTATAGAATATACAGTTGTTCACTATGGACCATTAATCAACTGTTTGCACTGCCTATGATCCTGAAATATCTACATGTATACATCAAAGGTAAATACATGTAAAATAATTGTTTAATTTTTAGTTGAGATCGGAGAGATAATCATAAACAATTATCAAAATATTTTAATAATTTTGGATTTCACTGCATGATAATTGATAATAAATAAAACATGAAAAACAGTCATGTTTCACATTTAAGAAGATCAATATTTTTGACTGTTGTATATTTATGTGTTGTTGTTTATCTTTAATGTTTATTTACTTCAAATATGAAATTTTCTGTCAATCATGACCAGCTTATTAAGACTAATGTAAATATCATTTCTAGTGTTTTACTCAGTGAAATATATTCAGGTCTTACACTTGTAACAACATAGTTATTGATTTTTCATTCTGCAGATAAAAAGGAAAAAGATGAAGGAGAATTTGTCCATGAAGACCTTTATTGCAACTACCATCTTCCAGTTCCTTAATTTGAGAATGATATCAGAGAACACACAGTTACAGTGAAATATTAGTTTAATATAAGCCACTGAGAATAGTCAAATGTACTTTCCTGAAGAAGATGAATGACATCCGGCACAAAAATCTTAATGTAAAAGAGTATGATTTTATGTTGTTTGACACTATGATTCCATAATCTTGTTAACTTGTTAATGTTACAATGATAGAAACAGAGTAAAATATCCACATTTCATTGCAGTTTTAAGTATTAAAACTACATGTAGATAGTTACTCTATATATACCAAAGTAGAAAACACACCAGAGATTAGGAATTTTCATGGAATCACAGTATAGTCATATGTCATTATGGACATTTTAAATGACTATGAAGTAAAGATGAAAAAGAAACAGCAAAAACATTATATATCATCTACTACTAATATTGTGAGGTAATCATTGACAAGCTCACAAATTTGCATTCAAAGCTTTGATATCAAGCTGACCATTTTTCAATTAGAATATGATTTATAACTCTATGATAATTTGTTCATGTTAATTTTCAAAGTCTTTACATTTGTAAAAGGAAATATTCTTATTCGTGTATCAGTAGACATTCACAGTGTAAAGATACACTGTCTAAATAACTAATAATAATTTCCAGTGCTTTCCTGAAGTTTTTCTTCCACTGGAATATCATTGTGATATATATGCTAAGCAGTGCACTATAAATTGTGTAAAAATAAAAGTTTATCAAACTTATGAACTGTTTTTTGTTTCTACTATTTGGCATATATTTATAGCAGTACTTGATCATAAGGGTTCATCTGCAAAATAAGTGTCACTGTGTACTTTAATTCTCTAACAGCAATGGCTAGATTGCTTGAATATGCAGGCATTGACTATATTAAATACTATGCATGTCATTTGAATTTTGTCTGTCCTGAAATCGAAACAGACACTATCTAAATAATATTGATGAAAAGTTCTTGACAGCTCTTCAATGACTACATTTACCCATATGTACATGGACAGAAGTTAAAAGCATTGTGTGTTTTTTTAAAACATTGACAATTTTGAAACAGTCCCAATGGGTATATTAATGTATCAGTGATGTAATTGTTTTGTATCAAGTGCAAACCCTAAGTGTTGCATGTTTTGTATAGATAATTCACTTTTGGTCAAATGTCAACAGGTTCAATACATTATAAAACAGGTAATTTGCAACCCAAAGAAGTATATGGTATGTAATAACTGCCCCTCTGATACTAAAATCTTTCAAGGAATGCAGAATTGCAAGTCTTCTCCAATTTTGTGATTAAGAGACAGACTTGGGCTTTCAAGGGCTAGCAAGCTAGTGTTTTGCTACAGAATACTCAACACAGATGAATTGCATTAATATTGTTTACTCTGGTATTACTACCTGCCATATACAATGCAAATCATGGCTTTTCTAAGAGCAGTGAAAGGCTATAACTGGAAGGAAATTTACACATCTTGCCTCAGAAACAAGTTTTTCTTTGAGATGATTTTTATGATATTTAAATGATGGTTATAGATTACATTACTTTTACAATTGCAGTGATCATGGTGATAGTATGAAATGAAACTCAATCAAGATAGAAACATTTTAATGCAGATCATTTATCTTTTTACCATTCTTGTCACCTTACAAGTCTGTTTAAAACAATTTTATCTTAACTGTTTTGAAACTACATGATGCCTGGTTGAAACTGTTTTGGACAGCCATTTGCAGAAGATAAATTGTCTTTGGATGATTAAGTTAATACAAAGTTACAAATGACAGGTTATTTATTTCTCACAAAGACAGGTTATTTATTTCTAACAAAGACAGATATTTTGTTTAACATTTTTACACTGACATATATCTTTGAAATGTCTCCAACCTTAGTTTTTATTAGAATACAAACATTCAGTTAGACAGTTTACACAAGACATGGAGCTTTAAGAAGCTTTAATTCAGTCAAAATATGTAATGGACTGTCATGTCTCTACCACTATGTACTCCAAGACTGTGTATGGACATTTCCTTTCAACTATGTCTGGTGGTATCACTATTTGGTTTCTAATCTGATGGTGAATACTCCAAAATAAATCAAGAGCCATGACAAGTACTCAAGATCCAACCATGAAATCACATACCTGCATATAAAGAAAATTTATCATGAGTTGAAAGCAATAATAATTGGTCAGCTATAAATTTTAATCATTTTCATATTGTTTTGAATAGAAAATAATGTTGAAAAGGAAGAAACACTTCTTGGTGTCCTAGTTTTTGTAGATTTGCTTTGACAACTGATCTTTAAAAATGTGATAGTGACTAAGTTCTTTTAACTATTTACTGAACATGATTTAACTAAAAAATATGACCCACTTACTTGAGAAAAATACTTTAAACAGCATTTTACCTGAATTAACTACATATGCCATACTGTTTGTTTATTTAGCTACACTGTAATTATTTACAAAAACGAGAACATTATGTTATACAAGAATATTTACTTTTCATTAATGTAGTTGAAGTAGCTTTAAGTATATATTTCTTACCAAAACGATTTTACAGCAGAGCATGCATGTGTATTTACATCGGATACTGACGTCTTTCATCTCACCAATGTCCTCGGTTTAAATATCTACACAAGCAAAATATTTCATTAAATTTAATGACAATTTAAATTGGTACTATACAGCTTGACTATTTGTGCTATATAAAGATAATAATAATAATAAACAATATTTTCAGTTAGAAGAAAATATATTCAACTAAAACACACCGATAATCATATTGAAACGTTTTATCCGAAATATGCGCTGTCCGAAATTTCTAAACATTATATACTTCTGAGAGATAATCAGGTAGCGCTATAGAAAATTGATAAAATCAAATTCACCAGTCTGAAGTTAGATGCGAATGATGATGTATCAAATAACAAATTTATTAGATTTACATGGACATGAAAATATTACAACATTTATTGTGATAAACTGAATTCGAAATGACACACCCACCTGAAGATTATACGAAGTTGTCTTTCATTGATACTTGTTCACAAGATGAAACTATTTGCATTTCGTTACAAAACAAAAAACTCTGCCAATTTCCACATATCCTTTGTTTTTCCGTGTAAGTTTTACTTTCCCACTAAGAGTTGTGGGCATTTCTAAAAATAGACCTGTGACGTATGATGACGTCACAGAAACAAGCATGGAAATTACCTGAAAATGTTTAACTATAAATTTGTATTTTGCACTGTCATGATCTTTCATGCATCTCTTAACACTTATTTCCGAATATCTAGCTCATTTTATAAAGGTACTATTTTGCATTCACATGCATTTTGCTTTTCCTTGAGTGACGTGGCTAACAATTGTATGTCAACCGTATTGCAAGAAAACATTTGTCAAATCTCAGTGAACTATTTCAAGTTACCAATTTACTAAACATCAGCCTCCTATCTTTAACGATTAAGAGGCAGTTTTGATTAATTTATGCAGTACTTAACAGTCCTCAATAAGATCAATTAAAGTTTGTAATCAAACTTACAAATAAAACATTAGGGCAACTTTCATTCTGCCTTCAAAATCTTTTATACATTAACAAAATTGTAACAGGGCATTTTTTGTCAAAATTGTGAAGGGGCCTGGACCTGTTCATTTTGTGGAAAAAAGCGTGATTTGTCGTAAAATTGTGAATTTTTTTTCCATATTATTTGGCATTTAGCAACATTATAAAACCGGAAAAACTGCTTCAAGTCGGTACTTTAACCTGCTTAACATGTGCACGGATTTATATTACATGTAATTTAAATCCGTGACATGTGCTAAAACCATTTCACTTGATTAAAACTATTTCTGTGTTCTTGAAATTGGCGTGAATCATGTTTTACCGGAATGAAAACAATGTATTTCAATGACAAAGTCCCAATATTTTGTGTTTCTTTTGAAATTGTGAATTTTTTTCCGCCACTTTGTGAAAAAAAAGAGTGCAATTTTGAATTGTGAAGGGGCCTTATATCGACCCCTGTTATAGAAGGAAAAAAAGCCCTGAAAAAGACACAGATACAACAAATGATTTCAAAATTTAATTAAAGATTGATAATGAATCGATAATAGATATAATGATGCCAATGACCCAGTGTTAGTGTATATTTCAATGAATTATTAGTTCAGTGAGACTATCTGTGCACAATATTTTATTTGAGGCCTAGCTGTAAACAGACAAAAGGTAACAACAGAGTTCAATTAGACTGTAAGAAAAGAAAAAGAAGGCGATGGCCCTCTAGTTCAGCAGCATTCCTCCAGATTCATGCTAATTTTCCTGAAAAATTTGATAATGTATTTAAAAAACTAAAATTTTGTGAAGTGAACAAAGAAAATAATTTTCACATTTTACCCATGTTTATTTAGCAAGAAGTGGTCAAAATATGCAAAATAGCCCTTACTGAAATATGATAAAAAATACTGTGAACTCGGTCATAATTTCTCATAAATTGCACATAAAATTGAAATTAATACACCTAAGTATCTTGAACATTTTACGTTTTCTTAAATTTCAGTCCTTTTTTTCTGAAGTTTGATTTTCTTGAAATATTTCTTCTCTGAATGTTTGACATTTATATAAGTATGATTAAATCATTGTTCAAAGCAATCTAAAGTTAATCCTTAATCGGCAGTAAAATTAACAATAGAGTTACAATTAGTAATCTGCATCTATGTCCCTGGTTAAAGTAAGTTTAACCTTTAATAGTACCCGCTGCGTTAGTTAATTTCTTTTAGTAATCGATCTGTCCAGCTTTGAATTTGGAGCATTACATTGAAAAAGATATAAGGGATTTCAATATCAAAATACAAACAAGAATTTGTAACAGAGGTAATTACCAACGTCCCCAGCCTCGGGGAAGTTTGAGCTTGTGGTATTTTTAATTTCAACTTTTCGGCATTTTCTAGTTGGGTGGTTCCAATATTCTTACTTGAATAATGTTGTTCAAATCACCCTTAGGATATGTTGCCTGCTTTTTAAATTTGTCTTTTGACGTCTTATCTGTGATATGCAGGCTTCATAACCTCAGATCCCCTTTCAATATTCCATTTTATTTAGTTCCGCCCATTGTTTTCTCGTTTAGGGCAAAAGCATTCTGTTACTTTAGGACCATACGCCGCTTTTCATGGCATGGCACTATTGTGCACATTGAAGGTTCCATGATAACAGCCGTATGAACACATCTGCACCCTAACCAAAAAAAAGGCTCTCTGGTGAACATTGCGGCAAGTTTGCCGCAAACATTGCGGTGAGTTTGCGGTAAACTGCTTTCAGCAATTATTTACCATGCAAATGAGGTTTGCGGCAAATTTGCCGCAACTAATGAGGTTAGCGGCAAATTTGCCGCAAACTATAGGGGGCGGTAGCTTCTGTTTGCGGCAAATTTACTGCAAACCTCATTTGCATGGTAAAAGTTTGGAGATGTTCGCCAAAAGTTTGCGGCAAATTTGCAGCAAACTTCATTTGCATAGTAAGTTTGCGGAGGTTCGCCAGAAGCTTTCGGTAACACTGCGGCAAACTTCATTTGCATATTTGCCAGTTTCAGCAAATATGTTCTGGCGATATTTTGGCGAACATTTTGGTAAAGTTCTGGCGAACAATTTTTTTCAAACATTGGAATAATTAAAACTAGCTGAATTATAAGAAAACAAATACATATTGGTTTAACACATTTTTTCAATAGAAAATAAAAGAAATATTACAAACATATCAGTAGAATAAAATGAAATTTGATAAATTTGTAAAATAAAGAAATTAATTCCCCAGTTAAAAAAAGAGATAAATTTTACACACATTTTATTAGCAACTGATTCTTTACATATTTGACTTTCATAAATTTCCACTCTTTAGTTATGATGCTATCATGCATTGTTCATATTACTTAATAATCAATTAAAACAAGAGCCTATTGAACCAGGGTGATCCTCCCCCGACTAGGATTTGGACACAGAAAAGTATATCTTTTGAAGTTTCAGGGTTATGTCCCAGACAAAGTTCAAAGTCTGATAATTCCAAAATAGTTGTAAAATCACACTTCAAATAACGACGCTATGGGCCAGACACATTTTTGCTTCAAGGTCATGCTGTGACCTTGACCTTCAAGGTAATGACCCAAATGTTGCGTGTGACATATCATCTCAATATGGTGATCATTTCGGTGAAATAGTTGTAAAATCCGACTTCAAATAACGAATTTATGGGCTGGACACCATTTTGCTTCAATGTCATGTTGCGACCTTGACCTTCAAGGTATTGACCCAAATGGTGTGTGCAACACATCGTCTCAATATGGTGATCATTTCTGTGAAATAGTTGTAAAATCCGACATCAAATAACCAAGATATTGGCCGGACACAATTTTTGTTCAAGGTCATGGTGTGACCTTGAACTTCAAGGTAGCGACCCAAATGTTGCGGGCGACACGTCGTCTCAATATGGTGATCATTTCTGTGAAATAGTTTTAAAATCCAACTTGAAATAACAAAGTTATGGGCTGGACACGAATTCGGGTTCGTATGTACGTACAGACAGACGGACAGACAACCCGATGACTATATGCTCCCCCGAAATTTTTCGGGGAGCATAAAAACAATGTTTGACAATAGCTATTATTCAGCACATGTTGCAGTATTTCTTAGCACCAAAAATGGGAAATATAATATTGTTGTAAAAGCTAAAAATCAGAAAAGTTACAGTTTGAAATCTTCTATCTGGACAAAAAGTTTCATTCAAACATGAACTGGCATGGAATAACATACATACTTCGACATCCACTTAGACAAATCACTATTAATAACAATAAATACTAACAATAGCGTTATGTGTTATGCAAAAACAAACTAGACCAATAATGGCTTTCAAAATTGTAAAAATGAATCTCAAAAATATATTTTGGTCTTATACAAACAACATATTTCATGGACATAATACCTTCAGATTTAAACTCATGCCATATAACATTATGATTGTGAGCAAAACAATATCTGACACGAACAATTATGGCTTTCAAAATTGTTAAAATTAATCACAACAATATATTTGGGTCTTATACAAACAACTAATTTCATAGACATAATTTTTTTGTTTGTTTGTTTTGGGTTTTTACGTCACATCGACACAGTATAGGTCATATCGTGACGTTCAGGTGCCCTTCCTTGCATTATTTCAGGCACGAACGGGTATCTGAGTAGAACCACCGACGTTCAGTTAAGCTAGCTGGATAGCTTCCTCACATGAAAGAATCCAAAGTCCCTGTCGGGATTCCAACCCACAGTGGTGAGGGGCAAGTGGTTTGAAGTCAATGACCTTAATCACTCGGCCACGGACGCCCCTCATAGACATAATAACTAAAGATTTAAACTAAATGTCTTTAGTCATGTCATATAACGATTGCAAGCAAAACAAAAACAGACTAGAGCAATAATGGCTTTTAAAATTGTAAAAATGAATCTTAACAATATTTTTGGGTCTTATACAAATATAGACATAATTATTAAAGATTAAAACTAAATGTCTTTAGTCATGTCATATAACGATTGCAAGCAAAACAAAAACTGACTAGAACAATAATGGCTTTCAAATGTGTAAAAATGAATCTTAACAATATATTTGGGTCTTATACAAACATAAACATAATAACTGAAGAATAAAACTAAATGTCTTTAGTCATGTCATATAACAATTGCAAGCAAAACAAAAACTGACTAGACAATATTGTAAGTTTGCATGAAATTGGCTTGGCAATTTATGAGATGTTGTTTAAAGATCAAGTTTACGGAGGAATGATAGACAAAAGCTCGCAATGTCACTTTGTAAGCTAAAAACGCACTACTTTACTCTTTCACTCTTCCAAGTTTCAGTGCCCTGGCCATTGTGTGTATTTTGGTGTTGACTGCTTTGGTGACTAAGCTACTCTCCATATTTAGTTTATTGATGCAGTACACTGAAAAAAAGAAGGTTTATTTTTCATTTACATGTTACCATGTTTATACTGAATAAAACTAGAACTATCACTGAAGGTGAATGATACCCCAAAACCCCACCTTGAAATAAAGTGGCAGTAATCTATTAGTAAAGCCCACCTACAAATGAAGAAAATAAACACCAAAGGCAATTATTATTTATTGGTCAATACACTGGTGCTGGCTTGATTTTGATCTGTTGGGATGAACATGTATTTGCATTGCAAAACCTAGATTTATTTACAAATGACAAGTGGCTCATATATTATAAGTTTATCTAACTTAGTTAAGAAATCAAGGTATTATGTTAAAAACACACCAAAATAACAAACAAGAGCGATCAGTGATCACATGTGTCGCCTCATGATGGCCAATTTCATGTTGGGACAAGTTTTGTGACAGTAGGACAGACAGACAGACAGTGCACAACTAGACTTGGTACTGATCATTCCTTTAAAGTTTGGATGAAATTGCACCAGTAGTTTTTGAGGAGTAGTCCGGACAAGTTTTGTGACGGACGGACAGACAGACAGACGACGGAGAAATGATCCCTATATGTCGCCACTACTCCGTAGAGGCGACACAAAAATGATGCATGCTGTGAACATGACAGCCAGGTCAGAGCTCAAAGTTAAAACCAGGGTCATTCAAATAACCATTAGGATTTTTCTTCTAAATGCCACTGTTTGAAAGAACAATGTTGACTAACCAGTCTTACTTGTATGCAAAACTCACTTTTTCAATTATACATCAATAACAGTGGTTAAAATATACACAGATACTTTTCTGACAAATTCTAAATCATTACTGACATGATAACTGAGAAAAACTAGAAATGTGTCAATAGGACACGGATGCCCCCACAAGCCACTGTTCTGTCAATCTTATGACTCTAGGTCAAATAGTTTTTGGACTACATGTGCCACAAGTTGAAAACTAAAAATCAACAAAGGGCCATAATTCTGTTAAATTTGGTTGCAGCAAAAATTCCTTTATTACCATCTACACATTAAGTTTGTTAATCCCTGGAAGTTTAAGCAAAATCTGCCATCCGGTTAAAGAGGAGTTGCGTTCACAAAATTTCTACATAGTATATAGTGAAAAAATCAACAAAGGGCCATAATTCTGTTAAATTTGGTTGCAGCAAATATTCCTTCCTTTACTACCATCTACACATTAAGGTTGTTCATCTCTGGAAGTTTAAGCAAAATCTGCCATCCGGTTTAAGAGGAGTTGCTTTCACAAAATTTCTACATAGTATATAGTAAAAAATCAACAAAGGGCCATAATTCTGTTAAATTTGGTCGCAGCGAAAATTCTTTCCTTAACTACCATCTACACATTAAGGTTGTTCATCCCTGTAAGTTTAAGCAAAATCTGCCGTCCGGTTTAAGAGGAGTTGCGTTCACAAGATTTTGGGACGAACTGACAAGTGCAACGTTATATGCTCCCACATTGTGGGGGCATAAAAATAATCTTATTTTACTTACATGTTAAACTGTCAAATCCTCTTTTGTGCCAGGCAGTATCTACTGAATTGGACATACCACTGCTGGTTTTACAGGGAAATTTCGGGGAAAGTCTTAATCTGCTGTGAGGTTTTTCAAGATGTGGACCACTTCTGATTTGTTTTCAACCTTTGACTGTCTGTGAGAACTGTAATTGTAAAAATATTTCAAAAATATTTTCTGTAATTTAAAATTCATCTTTAAACGTAATATTGACAAATATTGAGAAACTACACCAATGAATTGACAATAACTTATTTATAATTAATGTAACACAATGTTCATACTAGAATTAGTTTTGTTAATTATTATTATATTAATGCTGATTGCACGACTTTTTCCTGACCAATTTTAGTAATCACTTTTATGAAATAATTCGGACTGCATATCGATTATTCATCACATGAAGACACATCAAATTGTTTCTATTGAAGACGACCCCAAATAGCATTACAAAATTATCACAGTATTATCATTTAATTGCTACACCATGATTATAAATATATATAAAAAAAACCTCATAGATTTCAACTTACAGTTTAATAGCAATTTTTGTTTGATGTATTGTTGAGGATTGTTCATCACAATTGTATAAATCTGACCATTCACTGTCATTTGTAACTGTAGCATCTGACTGAAGAATAGACTTTGAATAAAAAAAAAATACATATGTACAAACAGTATATGGAGAGATATTCATATATTGAAGCAACTGACATAACACAAACAGTTCAACAACACCAGTCAGTTTTGCATAGTCCTTTACTTTCGTAAATAAACAAAATACAGAAAACAAACTACCAGTACTCACTTTAGTGCTGGCGAGGCATCTGGCAAAGGACATCCTCCAAGATCTTGTCAATAAAAGATCTTCCATGATGTTGTGTTCTGATACCATTGATTCTTCATGATGCACATCCCTTAAAAAGAATGCATGTATTTAATAAGAATTTTAGTCTTAAACCAATGAAGGTAAAATATGATAAACAAGATCAACAAGGAAAGGCGACGTTCAATGAATGCAACCCCCATATGACCCAGCAACATTACCAATGGCAAGGAGCCCAGGCGGACCAAGTTTGTCATGTAGAAATAAATACTTTTTTTAAACAAGATTGCATTTGAGAAAAATGCTATGCCACCGCATTAATACAACACTAAATAGTAGTGTAGGAACAGATTTTCTTTGTTTCTATACAATTTTGAAGATTGTCATAATGCATAGATCCCTGACCTATCTAATTCTTATTATCAGATTAGTTAAATCTGTTGTTAACTCAATAAAAGATCAGAGTAGGAATATATCAATGCACTTGAGTCTAGTGAATTTGGTGTTGAAGGTCATATTTCACACAGCCTAAATTTCATGACCACATCAAAGGACAACATAGTAAGACACTTTGTCAAAATCTAGGTCAGCTGAAATCAAAGTTCACTTAACATCTTAATCTGTACACATGGTTCAAATTTCATAGCTGTACATCAAAGGACAAGAAAGTAGGTCACATCATCAAAATCTAGTTCACCTGATATCAAAGTTCAATTTTACAACTAAAACTGTGCACATGGTCAAAATTTCATTGCTGTACATCAAAGGACAAGAAAGAGTAGGTCACTGTCCCCTTGGGCAAGGCAAAATTTTGGACCCAAGGGTTTAATTCAAAACAATCTTGATACAGGTCCACCAAACAACATTTCAAGTCAAATATCTAAGCTGTTAGCTCTCTCCTATTCAGAAAGATTTGTTTATTTTCTGTTTTTACTATGTGAACATAATGAGAATCACTGCCCCTGGGCAGGGCCAATTTTAACACTAGGGGCATAATTAAAAACAACTTTAGTAGAGAACCCATAGAATATATTATAGAGCAAACATCAAAGCTCTATGCCTTGTACCTTCAGACAAAAATATTTCTTTTTTTTTTTACTATATGTACATAGTGAAAATCAATGACTCCTGGGTGGGCCAATTTTGACCCCAGGGCTATAATGTGTACAATCTTGCTACAGGTTCACTACATAATGTTTCATGCAAAATATCTTAACTCTAGCCTTTGTAAATTTAGAGAAGATGTTTTTTTAAGTTTTTACTATATATACATATAAGGAAAACCTATGGCCCATGGGCGGGTCTTATTTTGACACAATCTGAGGCAAAATTTGAACAACTTTGGTAGAGTACCTATAGATGATATCATTTAACAAATATTCAAGCTCTAAGCCTTGTACCTTCAGACAATAAGATTTTTTTATTTTTTACTATATGTATATATTGAAAATCAATGACCCCGGGGCAGGGGCAATTTTGACCCCAGGGCTATATTTTGAACAATCTTGCTAGAAGTTCACTTCACAATGTTTCATGCAAAATATCTAACCTCTAGCATTTGCTAGAAGAAATTATTTTACTATAAAGTTTTTACTATATACATATAAGGAAAACCAATGACCCCCGGGGCAGGGCCGATTTTGACCCCAGGGCTATAATTTTGAACAATCTGAGTAGAGGTCTACCAGACAATGCCTTATGCAAAATATCTAAGCTCACAGCCTTTTGGGTCTTTACAAGAAGGTATTTTAAGTTTTTACTATATGTACATATAGTGAAAATCAATGACCCCCGGGGCGGGGCCGATTTTGACCCCAGGGCTATAATTTGAACAATCTTGGTAAGGGTCTATCAGACAATGCCTTATGCAAAATATCTAAGCTCTAGGCCTTTTGGGTCTTTTACAAGAAGTTATTTTAAGTTTTTTACTACATGTACATATAGTGAAAATCAATGACCCCCGGGGCGGGGCCGATTTTGACCCCAGGGTTAAAATTTGATTAATCTTGGTAGACCTCTACCAGACAATGCCTTATGCAAAATATCTAAGCTCTAGGCCTTTTGGGTCTTTACAAGAAGGTATTTTAAGTTTTTACTATATGTACATATAGTGAAAAATCAATGACCCCCGGGCGGGGCCGATTTTGACCCCAGGGTTATAATTTGAACAATCTCGGTAGAGGTCTACCAGACAATGCCTTATGCAAAATATCTAAGCTCTAGGCCTTTTGGGTCTTTACAAGAAGATTTTTTTTAAATTTATTCTTATAATTCCTTTTGGTTGCCATGGCAACCAGATTTCTCCATGGAATGAAATTCTTTGAACAACTTTGGAAGCCCTTCACCCAAGGATCAATCCTGCCAAGTTTGGTTGAAATTGGACAAGTGGTTTTTCACAAGAAGATTTTTTAAGTTCACTATATAATCTATATAACACACACACACACAAACAAACACACACACAGGTGAATCGCTATATGCCACCGCATCGCAGATGCTGCGGTGGCATAAAAACAATTACACATTCATGTTATTTTGAAACTAGAAATGTGTCCATAGGACACGGGTGCCCCCACCGCAACACTGTTCTGTCAATCTTTTTACTAAGTCAAGGGAAATAACTCTACAAATACTGGATAAATCCACAAGCGAAACCCCAGGTGCAAATCTAAAATATGCTGAGCAACCTGCCCATAAGGTTTATTGACTATGTCAAATCCTTTTTGAGAAACTTTCGACACAAGTTGAAAATTGCAAAAATTTTCTAAGTGACGGACAATAACTCTAAAAATACTAAATAAATCCAGACGAAAATACCTGGTGCACAACTGCACATGCTAATCAATATTCCTGTAAAGTTACATGACTCTAGGTAAAATACTTTTTGAGTTATGTGCGACACATGTTGAAAATTGCCAAATTTTACTTAGTCAAGGGCAATAACTCTGAAAATATTAAAAATATCCAGACGAAAATACCCAGGTGCACAACTACACATGCTGATCAACATTCCTGTAAAGTTTCATGACTCTAGGTCAAATACTTTTTGAGTTATGTGCGACACAAGTTGAAAATTGCAAAATTTTACTAAGTCAAGGGCAATGCACACGAAAATACCCAGGTGCACAACTACACATTCTGATCAACATTCCTGTAAAGTTTCATGACTCCAGGGCTCATCCGGAAGGGCGATTCAGGCGAAAACTTCGCCGTGTATATTCCAATTTCGCTCTTCCGATTGATCAAAGAGAAGTCAACATCGCCGATAAAATCTTAATTCCCAAATAGTAATTACTTAGCGATGTAAAGAGCAGAGATTGTATCCGCCCATATGACGACCGCTAATTATCATTATCCAATCAGAGCGTCGCTTTATACTACCCTTCTACCTGTAAGCGAAGCGATAGACCGCCTACTCTTAACAGTAAATAATGAGAGCATCGGCCCGAAACGGTATAATTGTGTGTTTATACGGGATTTGGCGATAATTATACATTGTTTTTTCCCCGATTATCTAAACACGTGCAATCTTCCCTAATTGATATACACGATGCACTTCGATGGTGGGTTTTTAACCCGAGTAAAGGCGATGTGCAATGATATTTTCACGGCTATCACAAAACTGTTAGTCAATTAAAAATAATCAATTTCGACCGGATTAAAAGCTTAATCATAGTTTTGAATGATTTCAGTCTGTTAACATCAATTTTTTACTGTAAAATTGTTATGTCGCTCACGTCATGGCTACAGGGCGAAATGTCCAAACATAGCAGTAAAAGAAAGTTACTGATTCTGATACACCTATGCGAAAATTTAAGAAAACCATTTCGCAAAAATCTTGCGATTGGTATGTTGTAGACAGTGGGGGTGTTTGGCATTGTTTACAAATTTGACACAGTTTACGCACGTGGGCAAGACATCCCGGCTAAACTACATATCGGTCGTATATCATGTAACGTATATAACAACAAAATTTGTCAAGAAGAAGAGTTCTTATTGTTTCAATATACATGTACATATTTGTTTTAATGTCGTAAATATGACGCTCAGGTTAAGATTTATCAATATTGTAAAATCTAAAAAGCATTATTTATAAAGATATTACCGAATTTAACATTTCATGAAAATAAAGGGAGGTAATTAGAAATTAATTTTCTACAATTTCTCAGTCAAATTTTTCAATAAGAAATGAATATATGTAATTTTTAGTGATCAAATATAATGTGCACAAATGTTTGCAAATACATATTTTACATATTCTTTGATGTTTGAAAATTGTTTTATAAGCATAATTATATGCATATAAATCTGACATTACAACATTCAGGACTTTCAAAGAAATTTCTGTTACCAGAACAGAATAGAACAGATTTTATTAATCAATATCCAAGGTGACTTCATCTTCTAATAAAAGTGAGGAAAGAAAAAATATGAAATTGATTATATCATCATATCTTTTCTTACAAATGTACATGAAAATATATAAACACATATTTAGAGAAAGCTTATAAATAGCTGATCAATAGATATCAAAAATAATTTTTTATATTCATATTTGCAGCTCAAAAACATTTAGATGCCATTGCCAGATCTACTACTAATTAATCTACTTTTAATTAATACTACTATTAATTAATCTACTATTTATTAATAAACTGGAGAAATATTATAAGTGATGTTAATTGTGTTTATATTATAAGGATGTATAGCCATGCATGTTAATGCATATACATTGGGTTGTTTCCCTTCTCCCTAATTTTCGCGAGGAAGTCACTTCTCCCTAAAATTTCCCCCCAGGATGAGCCCTGGACTCTAGGTCAAATACTTTTTGAGTTACGTGCGACACAAGTTGAAAATTGCAAAATTTTACTAAGTCAAGGGCAATAACTCTGAAAATATTAAAAATATCCAGACGAAAATACCCAGGTGCACAACTACACATGCTGATCAACATTCCTGTAAAGTTTCATGACTGTAGGTCAAATACGTTTTGAGTTACATGCGACACAAGTTGAACATTGCAAAATTTTACTAAGTCAAGGGCAATAACTCTGAAAATACTAAAAATATCCAGACCAAAATACCCAGGTGCACAACTACACATGCTGATCAACATTCCTGTAAAGTTTCATGACTCTAGGTCAAATACTTTTTGAGTTACGTGCGACACAAAAGTGAACGGAAGGACGGACGGAAGGACGGACAGACGGACAAGGGTAAATCTAAATGCCCGCCACTAACGTGGGGGCACAAAAAGAAATATGTACATGAATATAGAGTAACATGCAAAAACAACAAAGCCATTGTTTAAAAATTCTTTTCTCATATATATATGGATTGTATAATATTCTTTGGTTCCCCTAAACACGAGTATACCAGCAATATAGGATTATTACCATGATAAGCTGCATAGACATAATAATTACAAAAATAATTTTTTCAAATTCTTCCCAATTCAATTACATGTTATTTCGAAAATATCATTGTAAATGTGTCTTACTCAATTTCCTTGATCTTTCGCAGCAGATTCTGTTGACATAGACAGATAGAAGCCACTGTCTCAATGATATTTCCAACACGTCTCTCCATTTCTTTTCATGTTTTTATTTCCAATTGTTGGTATATTGAGTGTTGACAACAAATTGTTGACCCTCCCCTCACCGGCCACCTATACTATCAATCATTGCTGTAAGAAAATGAAAAGAAACAAATTATTTCATTTTAAGTATACAAATATTTTGTCAAAAAAAAACTTCACATGGATTGTAAATTACATTTAACCATGATAATAACACATTGCATAAATTTATATAGAGCTATTTTTTAGCTGCCTCATGTACATTGTATGTTGAATATTACTGTGACTGTGGGTATTGGCAGCCTAGTGAAAACTGTGTCTTTTATATAATGTACATGTAGGATTCTGTAATGTCTTAATAAAAATTGCATTGTTGCAAGATTTAATTTAGCAACGTTTTATCATTTGTTTTTCAAATTTCTCAGTGACTTTGGGGAAATTAAAACAGTTCAGAAGGAAGTTTATAAAAAATTTCACAATAGGAAGTGGCTAGCTGTACAGGCCTGTATGGCTAGCCAAAAGTTCTAGCCGTACGTGAGTCATGTACGACTACTCGACTAGCCAGGACACACTGTATTGGCTAGCCGTACGGCACTTTTCAAAATTAAATGGAGTACGTGAGTCACGTACGGCTAGAACTTTTGGCTAGCCGTACCGGCCCGTACGGCTAGCCACTTCTTTCACAATAAGGAGTAGTGTTTTACAGCTCAAGCCTCAACACAAACAAGATACATGTATTCTGTATAATAAATTAATTATTTATAAATCTGAAACATAAATTTGGTCCGCATAATTTTACATCATTGGAAGACAAGTAGATAAACACTGATAAATGTATATTCATTTTGGTTAGCTTAAGGTCTTGAACGCTGAAGATAACCCCGTAGGGAAAGTCCACCAATAATCGTGCCAGGAATCTGACACGCTCGTATTTATTCATCGAACATGCCATGATTGGCATGAAGTAAAGTGAAGCATACCTTGATAAAACTATATATAATCTGTTTATAATCTGTTGTTAATCTAAAGTATGATGCAATACATTAATCGCTTACCTGGTCCTAATTTTGTGTTGACAACGAAACATGGCATTCCAACTTTCCCAGGTCTTCAATCTACTACTACTAGAGTCTGTGTAAGTGTTTTTCCATAGGGAACACATTATTCACATGACCGCATAATTTCTGTGTTTCGACATTTCACATACAAATATCCAGACACACCCTGTTTAAATTCACCTAACATGTTGTCAAAAGTTAATGGTAGCCTACTGGTCCAAGTCTACATTTTTTACAAAATCTTAGGGTTGACCGTAACACGCCAAACTCGAGACTCAACGATTCTTCTTCGCTTTTTCCAACCCTCATTATCAACCGATTTAGGAAGAGTTGATGTTTTGTAGAGCTGGTTTGGTTGACCCGTAATACTGGTTACCTGCACTATAGTTATGTTCTATAATTAAGTCGCAATACTTGGGTTTTCTGCATCTTTTTACACTTTTTTGAATCGACCGAGCGTATCACGCCTGTAAGACGCCATGTTAGATATCTACGGAAATTACGTCATTTTCTTGGGGAATACTACCACGTGACCGGGGATATCCGCTATTATTAGAATTCCGACTTTATACGTAAACAAACGAAGTTCGTTACGATAAATTGCGAGATATGGCGGTAATTGTCGAAGATTGCCGATTTCATTATGGGTCTTCTACCTTATAATTTTTTAACTGTTATTGTGAACTACAATACCCTCCATGATACATATGATGTTTCAATTTGATAACTCTTAGGCAAAAAATAAATAGAGGATATTCAAGTTTTTTCTATAAATACATGATTTATTTTCATCGAGTGGTATGAAAATAAATATTTCATGAGTGGCGGTAGCCACGAGTGAAATATGGTAATTTTCATGCCACAAGATGAAAATAAATCATGTATTTATAGAGAAAACTTGAATTTTTTATTATGTACATTTTTCTCTTTTTTTTGCGAATAAATTTAAAAAAACTTTCCCTTAAATTTGTGTACTGGTAGAATTTAAAAGAAATTTTA